>NC_090187.1:45033551-45078551 GCF_024679245.1 Pseudorasbora parva
TCTTACTGCACTCGGACCACTCGCCGATGTCCCAGCTGAACACACATTCACACACACACATCAGTCAGCAACGTTATAACAATATTAAAATCTGTCAATCTAACAAAACGGACAATATTTAAATCTGTCAATCGAACAAAACTAACAATATTTAAATCTGTCAATCGAACAAAACTAACAATATTTAAATCTGTCAATCGCACAAAACGAACAATATTTAAATCTGTCAATCGAACAAAACTAACAATATTTAAATCTGTCAATCGAACAAAACGGACAATATTAAAATCTGTCAATCGAACAAAACTAACAATATTTAAATCTGTCAATCGAACAAAACGGACAATATTTAAATCTGTCAATCGAACAAAACTAACAATATTTAAATCTGTCAATCGCACAAAACGAACAATATTTAAATCTGTCAATCGAACAAAACCAACAATATTTTAATCTGTCAATCGAACAAAACCGACAATATTTAAATCTGTCAATCGAACAAAACGAACAATATTTAAATCTGTCAATCGCACAAAACGAACAATATTTAAATCTGTCAATCGCACAAAACTAACAATATTTAAATCTGTCAATCGCACAAAACGAACAATATTTAAATCTGTCAATCGAACAAAACTAACAATATTTAAATCTGTCAATCGAACAAAACCAACAATATTTTAATCTGTCAATCGAACAAAACCGACAATATTTTAATCTGTCAATCGAACAAAACGGACAATATTAAAATCTGTCAATCGAACAAAACTAACAATATTTAAATCTGTCAATCGAACAAAACTAACAATATTTAAATCTGTCAATCGAACAAAACTAACAATATTTAAATCTGTCAATCGAACAAAACTAACAATATTTAAATCTGTCAATCGAACAAAACTAACAATATTTAAATCTGTCAATCGAACAAAACCAACAATATTTTAATCTGTCAATCGAACAAAACCGACAATATTTTAATCTGTCAATCGAACAAAACGGACAATATTAAAATCTGTCAATCGCACAAAACTAACAATATTTAAATCTGTCAATCGAACAAAACTAACAATATTAAAATCTGTCAATCGAACAAAACTAACAATATTTAAATCTGTCAATCGAACAAAACCAACAATATTTTAATCTGTCAATCGAACAAAACCGACAATATTAAAATCTGTCAATCAAACAAAACGAACAATATTTAAATCTGTCAATCGCACAAAACGAACAATATTAAAATCTGTCAATCGAACAAAACTAACAATATTTAAATCTGTCAATCGAACAAAACTAACAATATTAAAATCTGTCAATCGAACAAAACTAACAATATTAAAATCTGTCAATCGCACAAAACTAACAATATTTTAATCTGTCAATCGAACAAAACTAACAATATTTAAATCTGTCAATCGAACAAAACCAACAATATTTTAATCTGTCAATCGAACAAAACCGACAATATTAAAATCTGTCAATCAAACAAAACGAACAATATTTAAATCTGTCAATCGCACAAAACGAACAATATTTAAATCTGTCAATCGAACAAAACTAACAATATTTAAATCTGTCAATCGATCAAAACCAACAATATTTAAATCTGTCAATCGAACAAAACTAACAATATTTAAATCTGTCAATCGAACAAAACTAACAATATTTAAATCTGTCAATCGAACAAAACGGACAATATTAAAATCTGTCAATCGAACAAAACTAACAATATTTAAATCTGTCAATCAAACAAAACTAACAATATTTTAATCTGTCAATCGAACAAAACCAACAATATTTTAATCTGTCAATCGAACAAAACTAACAATATTAAAATCTGTCAATCGAACAAAACTAACAATATTTAAATCTGTCAATCGCACAAAACGAACAATATTTAAATCTGTCAATCGATCAAAACAGACAATATTTAAATCTGTCAATCGAACAAAACGGACAATATTAAAATCTGTCAATCGAACAAAACTAACAATATTTAAATCTGTCAATCGAACAAAACTAACAATATTTAAATCTGTCAATCGAACAAAACGAACAATATTTAAATCTGTCAATCGCACAAAACTAACAATATTAAAATCTGTCAATCGCACAAAACTAACAATATTTAAATCTGTCAATCAGACAAAACTAACAATATTTAAATCTGTCAATCGAACAAAACTAACAATATTTAAATCTGTCAATCAAACAAAACTAACAATATTTAAATCTGTCAATCGAACAAAACTAACAATATTTAAATCTGTCAATCGAACAAAACTAACAATATTTAAATCGGTCAATCGAACAAAACTAACAATATTAAAATCTGTCAATCGAACAAAACTAACAATATTAAAATCTGTCAATCGAACAAAACTAACAATATTAAAATCTGTCAATCGAACAAAACTAACAATATTTAAATCTGTCAATCGAACAAAACGAACAATATTTAAATCTGTCAATCGATCAAAACAGACAATATTTAAATCTGTCAATCGAACAAAACTAACAATATTAAAATCTGTCAATCGAACAAAACTAACAATATTAAAATCTGTCAATCGAACAAAACTAACAATATTTAAATCTGTCAATCGCACAAAACGAACAATATTTAAATCTGTCAATCGATCAAAACAGACAATATTTAAATCTGTCAATCGAACAAAACGGACAATATTAAAATCTGTCAATCGCACAAAACTAACAATATTTTAATCTGTCAATCGAACAAAACTAACAATATTTAAATCTGTCAATCGAACAAAACGAACAATATTTAAATCTGTCAATCGCACAAAACTAACAATATTAAAATCTGTCAATCGAACAAAACTAACAATATTTAAATCTGTCAATCGAACAAAACGAACAATATTTAAATCTGTCAATCGATCAAAACAGACAATATTTAAATCTGTCAATCGAACAAAACTAACAATATTAAAATCTGTCAATCGAACAAAACTAACAATATTAAAATCTGTCAATCGAACAAAACGGACAATATTTTAATCTGTCAATCGCACAAAACTAACAATATTTTAATCTGTCAATCGAACAAAACTAACAATATTTAAATCTGTCAATCGAACAAAACTAACAATATTTAAATCTGTCAATCGAACAAAACGAACAATATTTAAATCTGTCAATCGCACAAAACTAACAATATTTAAATCTGTCAATCGAACAAAACTAACAATATTTAAATCTTTCAATCGAACAAAACTAACAATATTTAAATCTGTCAATCGAACAAAACTAACAATATTTAAATCTGTCAATCGAACAAAACCAACAATATTTTAATCTGTCAATCAAACAAAACTAACAATATTTAAATCTGACAATCGAACAAAACTAACAATATTTAAATCTGTCAATCGAACAAAACTAACAATATTTAAATCTGTCAATCGAACAAAACTAACAATATTTAAATCTGTCAATCAAACAAAACTAACAATATTTAAATCTGTCAATCGAACAAAACTAACAATATTTAAATCTGTCAATCGAACAAAACTAACAATATTTAAATCTGTCAATCGAACAAAACTAACAATATTTAAATCTGTCAATCGAACAAAACTAACAATATTTAAATCTGTCAATCGAACAAAACTAACAATATTTAAATCTGTCAATCGAACAAAACTAACAATATTAAAATCTGTCAATCAAACAAAACTAACAATATTTAAATCTGTCAATCGAACAAAACTAACAATATTTAAATCTGTCAATCGAACAAAACTAACAATATTTAAATCTGTCAATCGAACAAAACTAACAATATTAAAATCTGTCAATCGAACAAAACTAACCATATTAAAATCTGTCAATCAAACAAAACTAACAATTTTTAAATCTGTCAATCGAACAAAACTAACAATATTTAAATCTGTCAATCGAACAAAACTAACAATATTAAAATCTGTCAATCGAACAAAACTAAGAATATAAAAAAATGTGTCAATCAAACAAAACTAACAATATTTAAATCTGTCAATCGAACAAAACGGACAATATTAAAATCTGTCAATCGAACAAAACTAACAATATTTAAATCTGTCAATCGAACAAAACTAACAATATTTAAATCTGTCAATCAAACAAAACTAACAATATTTAAATCTGTCAATCAAACAAAACTAACAATATTTAAATCTGTCAATCGAACAAAACTAACAATATTTAAATCTGTCAATCGAACAAAACTAACAATACTTAAATCTGTCAATCGAACAAAACTAACAATATTTAAATCTGTCAATCGAACAAAACTAACAATATTTAAATCTGTCAATCGAACAAAACTAACAATATTTAAATCTGTCAATCGAACAAAACTAACAATATTTAAATCTGTCAATCGAACAAAACTAACAATATTTAAATCTGTCAATCGAACAAAACTAACAATATTAAAATCTGTCAATCGAACAAAACTAACAATATTTAAATCTGTCAATCAAACAAAACTAACAATATTAAAATCTGTCAATCGAACAAAACTAACAATATTAAAATCTGTCAATCGAACAAAACTAACAATATTTAAATCTGTCAATCGAACAAAACTAACAATATTTAAATCTGTCAATCGAACAAAACGGACAATATTAAAATCTGTCAATCGAACAAAACTAACAATATTAAAATCTGTCAATCGAACAAAACTAACAATATTTAAATCTGTCAATCGAACAAAACTAACAAAATTAAAATCTGTCAATCGAACAAAACTAACAATATTTAAATCTGTCAATCGAACAAAACTAACAATATTAAAATCTGTCAATCGAACAAAACTAACAATATTTAAATCTGACAATCGAACAAAACTAACAATATTAAAATCTGTCAATCAAACAAAACTAACAATATTTAAATCTGTCAATCGAACAAAACTAACAATATTAAAATCTGTCAATCAAACAAAACTAACAATATTTAAATCTGTCAATCGAACAAAACTAACAATATTTAAATCTGTCAATCGAACAAAACTAACAATATTTAAATCTGTCAATCGAACAAAACTAACAAAACTAACTGGAGTCACTGCTGCACTGATATTGTTCTAGATAACACTATAAATACAGTATCCGCTTGTTGAGTCGTGACGTAAGGAAAGCCTTTTCTGTGTCCAAGCCTCAATTCGTTTCAACTCGTTTCATTTGAGAATGCCATTGACGCCTGTTTATGAGCGCTATTTTTTTCATATTAAACATCAAACATTTAAAAAAGTTAAACATTTTAAATACTTACAGTCTACACAACATTCTCTATGGTCACAGCATTACAGACATTAATATTTTAACGATTTATAAAAGATGAATCACTGTCTGGCCATCTGGAAATTTGGTATGGAGAACACTTTTTTGTAGTATTACACCACATTGTGTGTGTATATTAGCACCGTTTGTAGTTTTTCTTGTGGTGTAACAGAGCGTTTGGACCCGGCAGCGCTGCCATGTGACGTCAGACTTAACAACTGGATATGTAGACATTGTATATTTACAGTATATGTACATATATCTCCAGCTCTGGTAAAGCACAGCAGCAGTATGACTGCACTCACACCACTGGGTGTCAGTATTAGACTCTCACACCACAGCAGGGCTCTACAAATCTGGCTCTGATCCCACTTTAGGCTAGTGACAAATAGTCCAAAAGTGCTTTAGTTTATGAGATACCATTACCGGAGGTATAACTAAACCAAACAATGTTTTTCCTCATCTCTAACATATCCCACATATGAAATGGATTCTTGGCTAAAAATATTTTACTGCTAAGATTGTTTTAATTAATTTAAATTTAGATCATTTATCAGGTATTGCGGTGGGGGGTTAGGGTTAGGGTTAGATATTCAGGCAGGTATAGCGTACACCTGGATTGCAGAGGTGCGCACAGCTTCATAAATCAGCGGTGAGAGGAGTGTAAGCATAATCTTACGCCAACATATACGCCCGTTTCTACGCAAGATTGATAAATGAGGGCCATTGTCACTAGCCTAACTGGCCTGAAGCAGATCATCAAGTCTTCTGGATCATTATTTGAAGCTACACACACAGAAGAAGAAACTCACAATGCAGGACAGGGCTGGAGGTTGCACGGCTCCTCCTGAGGGCTGGGTTTGGTTCTGCTCTCACACAGAGCGATCGGCACGTGTGTGTGAGAGATCCGATGGACACACGCAAACACTGGGAACCTGCGACCTGCACACACACGTCAAAAAAACATGAACACATTCAGAGGATTCACAAATCTAGCCTGGATGCCAGCCGAACGAAGCCCCACCCACAGCCCGGACTCAGCCCCGCCCACAGCCGGACTCAGTCACGCCCACAGCCGAACGAAGCCACGCCCACAGCCCGGACTCAGCCCCGCGTTTGAAGGTAAAATGTGTGTTATTTTGGCACGGTTGCTGCTAAAAGACTGATTGATTGATTGATTGATTGATTGATTGATTGATTGATTGATTGATTGATTGATTGATTGATTGATTGATTGATTGATTGATTGATTGATTGATTGATGGATTGATTGATTGATTGATTGGTTGGTTGGTTGGTTGATTGATGGATTGATGGATTGATTGATTGATTGATGGATTGATGGATTGGCGTTTGCTTCTGACCTCCGCCACAGGATGCGCTGCAGTCGGAGCTGCCGCTGAGCTTCCAGTGATAATCCCGGACTCGGTCCGCAGGAAGCTGGTTATCCGGGATTGGAGTCGGATGCTTGACCCCTGACCTCTCATGACCGTCTGCATCAGAGCCCTTCTGACCATTCACAGCATTTACTGTGGAGCAACACAACACACACACTGTGAAAAAAATGCTCTTCATATTCTTCTTATTTATTTACACACTGCCCCTAAACCTACCCATCACACATACACACACACACACACACTGCCCCTAAACCTACCCATGGTAAATGGACTGCATTTATATAGCGCTTTTAACAGACCCTATGGCCATCCAAAGCGCTTTACATTTTGCCTCACATTCACCCATTCATACACCGACGGCGATGTCAGCCATGTAAGGCTCATCCAGCTCGTCGGGAGCAGCTGGGGTTAGGTGTCTTGCTCATGGACACCTCGACACTTGGTCAGGTGGAACCGGGGATTGAACCACCAACCTTCTGGTTTGTAGACAACCTACATGAACCACTGAGCCACTGCCGCCCCAATCCCATCACACACACACACACACACACACATACCCATCACACATGCACACACACACACACTGCCCCTAAACCTACCCATCACACACACACACACACTCACACTCACACTCATACTCACACACACACCCTCACAAACACACACACAATGAGGGTCGACTCACCATCCAGCTGGTTCTCTTTAGGACGCTGTGCATCGACAGCGTTTTCTGACGGCATGATGAACTCGTAATGGACGCCTGGATTGGGCTGCTGGTAAATCATCTGATCAGACACACACACACAATGATGATTAGAACAAGCTTCTGCTGATTTATGCATATATAACCAGAACACAATGTGAGCCACAAACGACCTGAAGATCTTCACACACACACACACTCACACACACACACACACCACAAATCAGTCCTAGAATACATCAACGACATCTTGATTTACTCCCGGAGCCTGGCCAAACATCCCCGTCACGTTACGGAGGTCCTGCAATGCCTGAGGGAGTTCCATCTCTACCTCAAAGCCAAAAAATGCTCCTTCCATCAGCCCTCAGTGCAGTTCCTGGGATACTCCATCGACAGCATCCGGATGGACGAGGGGAAGGTGGAAGCGGTACGGACCTGGCCCACACCTTCCACCATTTAGGAGCTCCAGCGATTTCTTGGCTTTGCAAACTTCTCAAACTACCGTCGATTCATCCAGAATTACAGCGTCATCACCAGCCCTCTCACTCACCTCCTGCACAGTAAGCCCAAGTCTCTGTCCTGGAACCCAGTGGCCACGAAGATTTTAAGGAAGCCTTCACCACCGCTCCCCTCCTGGTCCATCCTGACCCCACCAAACCCTTCGTGGAAGTGGACGCCTCCACCACCGGAGCAGGAGTGGTGCTGTCGCAGCAGAAGGGGACACCCAGTAAGCTCCATCCATGCGCCTTCTTCTCCCGGAAGTTCAGCCCGGCGGAGGTCAATTATGACATTGGAAACCGGGAGTTACTGGCCATCAAGCTCGAGGAGTGGAGGCATTGGCTGGAAGGCGCTCAACAACCCTTCCTGGTCCTCACAGACCATAAGAACCTAGAATATTTGAGAGACGCCAAGCGACTGAACCCCCGTCAAGCCCGTTGGGCCCTCTTCTTTATCCGGTTTAACTTTACCATTTCCTATCGCCCTGGGCCCAAGAACGTGAAGGCGGACGCTCTCTCACGCCAGTTCGCTTCCGAAGAGCACCCCAGGGGCACGTAACTGATCCTGCCCAGTAAGATTTTATTGGGACCGCAGTCCCATTTCCTGGTCCAAAGAGACCCTGCCTTCCTCCAATGCCTCCACAACCGCCTCGCTGGGCTGTCCCCCCGACCTCCAGTACATCCCACGAGCACGGCGCACCCCCCTCATTCACTCCGCTCACACTTCATTGGGCACTGGCCACCCTGGGGTCAATGAAACCCTCTCGCTGCTGCGAGATCGCTTCTGGTGGCCCAAAATTGGAGGAGATGTCAGAAGGTACATGAGAGGGTGTCGGAAGTGCACCAGGTCAACCCGGTCACCTTTCAGCTCCACCTCCCCCCTCACTTACGCATTCACCCCACATTCCATGTGTCACTCCATCTGTTCCAGCCTCACCACCCTTCTGTTCTTCCCTCCACAGAGCCTAGCGTGACCGAAGAGAACCCCCTCCCAACCATCGTCGAGGAAGGGACGGCCTACAGTGTTAAGGAGATCTTGGACTCCCGGCGCCGTGGTGGTCTCCTAGAATACTTGGTGGACTGTGAGGGCTACGGTCCAGAGGTCCAGAGGAACGCTCTTGGGTACCCAAAAATGACATTCTTGATCCCAGAGTGGGGGGGTTGTAATGTCACAGACACGCCAGGCTCCAACGCCACCCACTCACAGCGCACACCCTCTCCTGAGTTCTGATCACGTACACCTGCAGCTCATAATCACCCCAATCACCACCAGCACGAAAGACACACTCACTCACAGACACTGTCCGGTCTCGTCGAGAGAAGCTACTAACTGTCTCTGTTTTACTTCAAGGACTCCCGCAAAGATATCTGATTATCTCCAGCGTCTCTTGTCAAGTGTTCAACGTCCAGTGTGTGTGTCCAGCGAACTCTCCAGCGATCGATCTCTCCGGCGATCCCTCTCCCCGGCGATCCCTCTCCCCAGCGATCTCTCTCCCCGGCGATCCCTCTCTCAGGCGATCCCTCTCCCCAGCGATCTCTCTCCCCGGCGATCCCTCTCCCCAGCGATCTCTCTCCCCGGCGATCCCTCTCCCCAGCGATCTCTCTCCCCGGCGATCCCTCTCTCAGGCGATCCCTCTCCCCGGCGATCTCTCTCCCCGGCGATCCCTCTCCCCAGCGATCTCTCTCCCCGGCGATCCCTCTCTCCGGCGATTGATCTCCCCGGCGATCCCTCTCCCCGGCGATCGATCTCCCCGGCGATCCCTCTCCCCGGCGATCGATCTCCCCGGCGATCCCTCTCCCCGGCGATCCCTCTCCCCGGCGATCCCTCTCCCCGGCGATCCCTCTCCCCGGCGATCCCTCTCCCCGGCGATCTCTCTCCCCGGCGATCTCTCTCCCCGGCGATCCCTCTCCCCGGCGATCCCTCTCCCCGGCGATCTCTCTCCCCGGCGATCCCTCTCCCCGGCGATCTCTCTCCCCGGCGATCTCTCTCCCCGGCGATCTCTCTCCCCGGCGATCTCTCTCCCCGGCGATCCCTCTCCCCGGCGATCCCTCTCCCCGGCGATCTCTCTCCCCGGCGATCTCTCTCCCCGGCGATCCCTCTCCCAGGCGATCTCTCTCCCCGGCGATCTCTCTCCCCGGCGATCTCTCTCCCCGGCGATCTCTCTCCCCGGCGATCCCTCTCCCCGGCGATCCCTCTCCCCGGCGATCTCTCTCCCCGGCGATCTCTCTCCCCGTCCAACTCTCTGGTGCTCAATAAACTCAGCTAACTAACATCTTTGTCTCCGCAGTCTCTGTACAGTCACATCTACTACATAAGTATATTAACATTAAACATTATATTTACTTAAAAAGTGTGATACAATAAAGTGGTAACAATAGCTAAATAAATGAATATACACAATGTAAAAATGCCCCAATAAAAAAATGAATAATTCCAAATTATATTAATAACAAACATGATGTTAATAATTCAACATTATATTGCATTATATTATATACATTGGCTTTTAAGAAATTTGTTACAATAAAACAATAGATATGAAGCCGTGATGTCACTCACGTAAACGTCCAGGATCTCATTGGTCGGCCCCTCGGCCAATAAGGACTCTCCGGCGGTGCTGCTGATCTCATTGGGCCGGCGGTACATGAACATCGTTCCCACTCCCTCATACATTCCTGGACGGTCGATGGCCCAGTTTCCATTAATAATGGATCGGCCAGACCGACTGAGCAGAGCTGCAACACACACACACACACACACACACACACACACACACACACACACACACACACACACACACACACACACACACACACACACACACAGAGAAACAGAGAAACACATAAAGAGAGACACAGAAACATACACACACATACATACACACACACACACACACACACACACACACACACACACACACAGAAACACATACAGAGAGACACAGAAACATACACACACATACATACACACACACACGCACACACACACATACACACATCCAGAGAGACACAGAGACAGACACAAACATACACACACACATATATACAGAGAGACACAGAGACAGACACACACACACAGAGACACAGAGAGACACAGAGACAGACACACACACACACAGACACAGAGACAGACACACACACACAGAGACAGAGAGACACAGAGAGAGACACAGAGACAGACACACACACACACACACACAGACACACAGAGACACAGAGACAGACACACACACACACACACACACACACACAGACACAGAGACAGACACACACACACACACACAGAGAGACACAGAGAAACACAGAGACAGACACACACACACACAGACACACACACACACACAGAGACACAGAGAGACACAGAGACAGACACACACACACACACACACACACACACACAGACACAGAGACAGACACACACACACACACACAGAGAGACACAGAGAAACACAGAGACAGACACATACAGAGAGAGACACACACACACACACACACACACACACACACACACAGAGAGAGAGACACAGAGACACACACACACACAGACATACAGAAAGACACAGAAACAAACACACACACACACATACATATACAGACACACACACACAGAGAGACACACACACAGTAGCTGGTCAGAGTTATTGCTGACAGAACTTCAGCAGCTAATGGGGCTTCTCACACACACGCGCACACACACACACACACACAGCACGTGTTCAGTGACCTGAGGCTCATCTCTGCTCTCAGCGCTGCTTTGGGAAGTTTATTAAATCCTGCGGCTCATAAATCAGGAGAAGGAAAAACGGGTTCTGTGTGTGTGAAGGATTTTCGTTCCTCCGCTGATTCCGACATAGAATAAAACGCAGTAAATCCTGCAGCGCCGACATCTGATCCTCAACTACAGACACACACACACACAAACACTGTTCAGCTACTGAAACACAGAGCTGATCACTGACGTGAATGATGAGAGAGTGTATGTGTGTGTGTGTG
Organism: Pseudorasbora parva; assembly: GCF_024679245.1. Lineage (NCBI taxonomy): Eukaryota > Metazoa > Chordata > Actinopteri > Cypriniformes > Gobionidae > Pseudorasbora > Pseudorasbora parva. Next base: position 45,045,442 of record NC_090187.1, read on the forward strand.
TGTGTGTGAGATGGGTAGGTTTAGGGGCAGTGTAAGGGGATAGAAAACACGGTTTGTACAGTATAAAAACCATTACGCCTATGGAATGTCCCCTTATGTCACAAAAACAAACGTGTGTGTGTGTGTGTGTGCATGTAGGTCTCTCTGTGTGTGCGTGTGCTTGTGTGTGTGTATGTGTGTGTGTGTGTAGGTCTCTCTGTGTGTGCTTGTGCTTGTGTGTGTGTATGTGTGTGTGTGTGTGTGTGTGTAGGTCTCTGTGTGTGCGTGTGCATGTGTGTGTAGGTCTCTCTGTGTGTGCGTGTGCTTGTGTGTGTGTATGTGTGTGTGTGTGTGTGTAGGTCTCTGTGTGTGTATGTGTGTGTGTGTGTAGGTCTCTGTGTGTGTATGTGTGTGTGTGTGTAGGTCTCTCTGTGTGTGCGTGTGCTTGTGTGTGTGTGTGTATGTGTGTGTGTGTGTGTAGGTCTCTCTGTGTGTGCTTGTGCTTGTGTGTGTGTATGTGTGTGTGTGTGTAGGTCTCTGTGTGTGCGTGTGCATGTGTGTGTAGGTCTCTCTGTGTGTGCGTGTGCTTGTGTGTGTGTATGTGTAGGTCTCTCTGTGTGTGCGTGTGCTTGTGTGTGTGTATGTGTGTGTGTGTGTGTGTGTGTGTGTATGTGTGTGTAGGTCTCTCTGTGTGTGCGTGTGCATGTGTGTGTAGGTCTCTCTGTGTGTGTGTGTGTGTGTGTGTGTGGCTCAGCCGCTGTAATGTCTGGGACTTTAACTAACAGAGAGACTGAAACAGTTTAAGTAGTTCACCCAAAAATGAAAATGAGCCCATGATTTACTCTTCGTTATAAAAGTGCATCTACACTCACCTAAAGGATTATTAGGAACACCTGTTCAATTTCTCATTAATGCAATTATCTAATCAACCAATCACACGGCAGTTCTTCAGTGCATTTAGGGGTGTGGTCCTGGTCAAGACAATCTCCTGAACTCCAAACTGAATGTCAGAATGGGAAAGAAAGGTGATTTAAGCCGTTTTGAGCGTGGCATGGTTGTTGGTGCCAGACGGGCCGGTCTGAGTATTTCACAATCTGCTCAGTTACTGGGATTTACACACACAACCATTTCTAGGGTTTACAAAGAATGGTGTGAAAAGGGAAGAGCATCCAGTGTGCAGCAGTCCTGTGGGAGAAAATGCCTTGTTGATGCTCGAGGTCAGAGGAGAATGGGCCGACTGATTCAAGCTGATAGAAGAGCAACTTTGACTGAAATAACCACTCGTTACAACCGAGGTATGCAGCAAAGCATTTGTGAAGCCACAACACACACAACCTTGAGGCGGATGGGCTACACCAGCAGAAGACCCCACCGGGGACCACTCATCTCCACTACAAATAGGAAAAAGAGGCGACAATTTGCACAAGCTCACCAAAATTGGACAGTTTAAGACTGGAGAAATGTTGCCTGGTCTGATGAGTCTCGATTTCTGTTGAGACATTCAGATGGTAGAGTCAGAATTTGGCGTAAACAGAATGAGAACATGGATCCATCATGCCTTGTTACCACTGTGCAGGCTGGTGGTGGTGGTGTAATGGTGTGGGGGATGTTTTCTTGGCACACTTTAGGCCCCTTAGTGCCCATTGGGCATCGTTTAAATGCCACGGCCTACCTGAGCATTGTTTCTGACCATGTCCATCCCTTTATGACCACCATGTCCCCATCCTCTGATGGCTACTTCCAGCAGGATAATGCACCATGTCACAAAGCTCCAATCATTTCAAATTGGTTTCTTGAACATGCCAATGAGTTGACTGAACTAAAATGGCCGCCACAGTCCCCAGATCTCAACCCAATAGAGCATCTTTGGGATGTGGTGGAACGGGAGCTTCGTGCCCTGGATGTGCATCCCACAAATCTCCATCAACTGCAAGATGCTCTCCTATCAATATGGGCCGACATTTCTAAAGAATGCTTTCAGCAGCTTGTTGATCAATGCCACGGAGAATTAAGGCAGTTCTGGAGGCGAAAGAGGGTCAGACACAGGATTAGTGTGTGTTCATATTAATCCTTTAGGGGCGTGTATCATCATAAAGTGCATTTATCCATCATAAAAGGTCACTTAGATTTGTCCTAACTCCACCCTCTTTGCAAAACCACTGGTTATAGTTTTCCTTATAGTTATTGCTATAGTAATTGCTAATTATTACTATCGTTTTCGTTATCGTTATCATTATATTAATCTTGCAGGGAATGGACCTTTACTCACCCAGATAGTTCCTGCTCTTCACCATCTCGGTGACGTTTATTTTGGTGGCTCCGGGCGGGATCTCCAGGAACTTGTGATAGCCTATTCTGGACAGGCTGTGCTGGAACAGGCCGGAGACGAGCTTACAGGCGCTGTTATCTCCTCCACACACACCACACCTGTCAGGAACCGTCCCAGAACCCAACAGGGCGTCGCAGCCGGCGCTCTACCACAGAGGAGACAGCAGACATCAATGACCTCTAATACACACACACACACACACACACACAAACACGTTTGTTTTTGTGACATATGCCCATCCATAGGCGTTATGGTTTTTATACTGTACAAACCGTATTTTCTATCCCCTTACACTGCCCCTAAACCTACCCATCACACACACACACACACACACACACACACACACACACACACACACACACACACACACACACACACACACACACACACACACACACACACACACACACTCCCCCTAAACCTACCCACCACACAGACACACACACACACACACACACACACACACACACACACACCCTAAACCTACCCACCACACACACACACACACATACTGCCCCTAAACCTACCCACCACACACACACACACACACACACACACACTCCCCCTAAACCTACCCACCACACAGACACACACACACACACACACACACACACACACCCTAAACCTACCCACCACACACACACACACACACACACACACTGCCCCTAAACCTACCCACCACACACACACACACACACACACACACACACACACACACACACACTCCCCCTAAACCTACCCACCACACAGACACACACACACACACACACACACACACACCCTAAACCTACCCACCACACACACACACACACACACATACTGCCCCTAAACCTACCCACCACACACACACACACTGCCCCTAAACCTACCCACCACACACAAACACACACACACACACGCACAGCCCCTAAACCTACCCATCACACACACACACACACGCACAGCCCCTAAACCTACCCATCACACACACACACACACACGCACAGCCCCTAAACCTACCCATCACACACACACACACGCACAGCCCCTAAACCTACCCATCACACACACACACACACACACACACACGCACAGCCCCTAAACCTACCCATCACACACACACACACACACACACACGCACAGCCCCTAAACCTACCCATCACACACACACACACACACACACGCACAGCCCCTAAACCTACCCATCACACACACACACACACACACACACACGCACAGCCCCTAAACCTACCCATCACACACACACACACACACACACACACACACGCACAGCCCCTAAACCTACCCATCACACACACACACACGCACAGCCCCTAAACCTACCCATCACACACACACACACGCACAGCCCCTAAACCTACCCAACACACACACACTGCCCCTAAACCTACCCATCACACACACACACACACACACACACACACACGGCCCCTAAACCTACCCATCACAGGAAACATTCTGCATTTTTCCTTCTGTGTGATTTATAAGATGTTTTCCTCATGGGGACCAAAAAATGTCCCCACAAGGACAAGGATTTCAGATATTGCCATCTTTGTGGGGACACTTTGTGTGTAAGATGCGTCTGGAGGCCTGCAGTGATGAAGATTTGGTCACGTGATCAGTTTATTTGGCTAATGTCTTGGACAGCTCGATCTCTTCTGAACACTGTGTGTCTGTTTTCATGATGCCGAGGGCGGAAGCGGCCATTAATCAGACATCAGTGCGGGAGAAGGGGATATATCGCTCTTTTCAGCGCTCCATTAATCCAGGGGTTTGGGGAACAGGTGCAGAAAGACGGGAGTGAAAAGAGAGGAAAGGAACGAGTGAGGAAAAGTTTGATTCGTTTGGTCCGGACAAAAAAAGTCCTGGTCCGCTTAGCGTTCACACTGGCGTTTTTAACAGCGACCCTAAAGTTACCGAACCAAAGGCTCAGGGAGACGCTCACAACCTGATTGGTTGGCTTATATGACGTATATCTCGCTTACTGAACATTCAGAACACGCTGTGTGCTTATTAAACGCCATCATTTTATGCGTATGGCATTATTTACCCGCTGAGAACTCATGAAGAGCTCATAAAATGTTCAAAACATTCAAAACAGCAGCAGGATTTCCTCCGTTGTGCAGAAAAGAGACGGCCGTTCTGTCGTCTGAACCGGATAATAATGGGCAGCACAGGTCCTCTGATGAGAAGAACCAGGCTTGCTTTGTGTGTTTTTCTGGCATTTTCGAAACATGCTCGTCGGACCAAATATTGATGAGGCTCTTCCTCGTTGCTCTACGTTTGCCTCTAACGTTAAAAGTTATTCATTATTTTGAATACACCGATCTTTCCGCGTCGTCCAATCAGCTGACTATGCGTCTCATCTCGTGACATCACGTCCGGTTTTTGGTCCGTTTACATGTCTTTGGTCCGTGTTGCGTTCATATATCAGTCGAACCGCACCAGAGTTGGTTTGGAAGCGGACCAAGACTCATCTTTATAGCGCTCTCGGTCCGCTGGTTTGGTTCGGATGGCAGCGTTCACATGTGTTCAGATGAACCGCACTAAACGAGCAATCGCACCAGGGGTCGCTTTAATCCACACATGACAAGTGTGAACGCTCTCTGTTTGGTTGGATTAAAACGAATTGCTCGGTTAGTGCGGTTCACAAACGTCCATTTAGTCTGATCAAAATCACTTCAGACACAAAATACTAATGATGTTAATGACTTCCAGACGCGTAAGCAGGACTTTCCCAGGAGGACCAGAAGAAAACATCAGACCCGAATCAGGTCATGTCGTTCCCAGAGTCTCTCTCTTTCTCTCTCTGTCTCTCTCTCTCTCTCTCTCTCTCTGTCTCTCTCCATCTCTCTGTCTCTCTCCATCTCTCTGTCTCTCTCCATCTCTCTGTCTCTCTCCATCTCTCTGTCTCTCTCCATCTCTCTGTCTCTCTCCATCTCTCTGTCTCTCTCCATCTCTCTGTCTCTCTCCATCTCTCTGTCTCTCTCCATCTCTCTCTCTCTCTCTCTCTCTCTCTCTCTGTCTCTCTCCATCTCTCTGTCTCTCTCCATCTCTCTCTCTCTCTGTCTCTCTCCATCTCTCTGTCTCTCTCCATCTCTCTCTCTCTCTGTCTCTCTCTCTCTCTCTGTCTCTCTCCATCTCTCCGTCTCTCTGTCTCTCTCTCTCTCTCTCTGTCTCTCTCTCTCTCTCTGTCTCTCTCTCTCTCTCTGTCTCTCTCCATCTCTCCGTCTCTCTGTCTCTCTCTCTCTCTCTCTGTCTCTCTCTCTCTCTCTGTCTCTCTCTCTCTCTCTGTCTCTCTCCATCTCTCCGTCTCTCCATCTCTCTGTCTCTCTCCATCTCTCTGTCTCTCTCCATCTCTCTGTCTCTCTGTCTCTCTGTCTCTCTCTGTGGGACATCCGGCCTGTTTGGCACACGGAGAAACACCAAAACAAGGATTTCAACATTCCTAAAATTCCTCAGACTCGCCGCAGAATGACATCTGAGGGTGTTTCGGTGATGGCTGTATGAAGAAGACTCTCCTTTAGTTCACATCAGCTCCGAGATGAGAGTGGAGACTAGAGAAGATCTTTCTGCATTTAAACATCTCACTACAAAAAATGCTCTTCTTATCTCAGTATTTTTGTCTTGTTTCCAGTCCAAATATCTAACAATTCTTAAATCAAGATGCATTTACTATTTTTATTATTTTTATTATTTAGATATTTTTTCTTCTTTTCTGGGGAAAAATATCAAAAAGTGAGTTTTTACTTACACTGCAAAATATGCTTTTCTTACTTAGTATTTCTGTCTTGTTTCTAGTCAAAACATTAAAAAATTCTTACATTAAGAAACATTTACAAGACAAGTAAAACAATTTTTGTTTTGTTTTGGGAAAAATAACTCAAAATTAAAGCTCCACTGTGTGATATTTTCCCCATCTAGCGGTGTAAAGGTTTATGACCATCCAGTGAATATTAGTTTCTGTTCCTCAATTCTGATTTCGTTTTAACTCCTACGGTGGCCAATTTAGTCCAAGATTAACACGGCGATCCCCCTCTTCACATTCGACACGGTGCCATCAAGTGTTAAACCGCGAAAGGCGAAGCTTTAATTTACGGGTATGTCCCTCTTTGGCTACTGTACTTTCAAGATGGAGGAGCAACATGGCGACCGGCATTCGAACCCTCACCCGTATGTGTTTTCAACGGCATATTATAAACTTACCAGAATACTTTATTACTTGAAAGAAGTAAATATACATTAATGAGCACATATATTTTAAAGAACTAAGTGTTTTTAGCTAAGAATAAACTAAAGTTACACAGTGTAGCTTTAAGAGAGTTTTTGCCTAAAATAAGCTAAATATTCTTTTTTTTTGTTTAAGATTATTTTGCTTATTTTAATCAATCAGCTTTATTTATATCGTGATGTTATCAGCTTATTTTAATTTATCATAGAGGGACAATGTCGGCAGATCAGTATTAGAGTTTATAGAATTAAATAAGACCATTTATTCATTTAATTTATTTTATATTTAGTTGAATAACTTGGATCATCATTTTAGTGTCCCCATACTTTTAAGCAAAAACTCTCTTAATTTTGAGTTATTTTTCCCAAAACAAGATCTTATGATCTTATACCTTATGTTGTTTTACTGATCTAGTAAATGCATCTTGATTTAAGAATTGTTAGATATTTAGACTAGAAACAAGAATAAGAAGAGCCTTTTTTGCATCATCATGGACACATGATGGCCCTCACACACTAAACCTCTAGAGTTTCAGACTGAATGTAAATGTGTCTCGTCTGATATGTAATATCTTCTCTGAAGTCCATCTACAGTAAAAGCTCTTTGAACCGACGGGGCGGCTCAGGGTTTGTGGTTCACCGGCAAGAGTGAAGCTGGCAGCGGGACTGACCCGACGGCTACGGTTACAGGCAAACTGGGATATTTTACACTCATTAATGGGCGAATTCAAACAAAAGCACCTTCACACAGAAAGAACACAAACCAATGCTCTCGATGGATCACACGCTCTCAGAAATCATTCTGAAGTTATTGATATTTCAAGCCCTCGACTGAGCCATCACAATTATTATTCAAACAAAGCAGCTCTTTGTGTGTGTGTGTGTGTGTGTGTGTGTGTGTGTGTGTGTGTGTGTGTGTGTGTGTGTGTGTGTGTGTGTGTGTGTGTGTGTGTGTGTGTGTGTGTGTGTTCTTGTTTTTGTGACATATGAGGACACAAATGTGTATAATGCCATGGGTATGACACAGGTATTACAGGAGAGGGTGAAATATGAGGACATTACCCATGGCCCCACTTTTTTATGAGAGGAGTTTTTATGAGAAAGTAAAAATGCAGAATGTTTCCTGTGATGGGTAGGTTTAGGGGCAGTGTGTGTGTGTGTGTGTGTGTGTGTGTGTGTGTGTGGGAGTATGACCAATAAGGAGTATGACCAATAAGCCCAACCCCTGAAAAACAACCCCACCCCATTATCCCCCCCCCTCCACCAAACTTTACACTTGGCATACATGAGGTTGTTTTTTTATGTAAAAAGGTTTCCTGTGATGGGTTGGTTAGTATTTTTGTCTTGTTTCGAGTCAAAATATCTACAAATTCTTACATTAGGAAACATTTACTAGACAAGTAAAAATTATTGGCCTGTTTTGGGAAAAATAGAGATTTTTTTGCTTAAAATAAGCATTATAAATGGGGTTAGAAAAAATAATCTTAACCTCTGTAATAAATAAACGCAGTTGCTAGTGTCCTAAAGTCTTCTTTCAGATGAAATACGACATCTGCTGCGCTGAGCCTCTGAGTTCCCACGATGCACTGGGCCGAATGAGCCAGGGGTGTATGGACAGGCTGGAAGCCTTTCAATCGACACTCCCAGCACAGCCTTTTGCTCTCAAAGCCAACAAACAGACACGAGCTCTCAGATCTCAATCTGCCGACGGCCGTGAAACATCACAATGTGTGTCGTGTATTTATGAAAGGAGAAATCGAGAAGATTTTCAAATACATTTTTAACTATATTACCGATCTGCCCGCATTAACAATATATCCACACTGCAAAAAAACATTCTTACTTAGTATTTTTGTCTTGTTTCTAGTCTAAATTTCAAATTATTCTTACATTAAAGGCACCCTAGAATGATTTTGAAACAAACAGAAGCACTTTTTTTTCCGTGGTGTTTTTGATTTACGAGATTTACATCAGAAGGAGGAGCCCAATGAGACTCACAGTATGTGATGTCCATCTACTGAACAAATTATTTCACTATGGCAAGGTTTATTCAATATTTCATTCTAGGGAACCTTTAAGAATCATTTACTAGAATTTTTGCTTAAAATAAGATGAATAATCTGCCAATGGGGTGAGAAAAATAATCTTGTTTTCCCATTGTTAACCCGTGGGGTTTAATCTGGAGTCGGCCCACCCTCTCTAACAGCTCCAGCTCTTCTGGGAAGGCTTTCCTCAAGGTTTAGGAGTGTGTTTATGGGGATTTTTGCCCATTCTTCTAGAAGCTCATTTGTGAGGTCAGGCACTGATGTTGGACGAGAAGGCCTGGCTCTCAGTCTCCGCTCTAATTCATCCCAAAGCTGTTCTATCGGGTTGAGCTCAGGACTCTGTGCAGGCCAGTCCAGTTCCTCCACACCAAACTCCTCATCCATGTCTTTATGGAGCGACGCTTTGTGCACTGGAGCGCAGTCATGCTGGGACAGGAAGGGGCCGTCCACAAACTGATCCCACAAAGTCAGGAGCATGAAATTGTCCAAAATGTCTTGGTGAAGCATTAAGAGTTCCTTTCACTGGAACTAAGGGGCAAACCCCTGAAAAACAACCCCACCCCATAATCCCCCCTCCACCAAACTTTACACTTGGCACAATGCAGTCAGGCGAGTCCCGTTCTCCTGGCGACAGCCTAACCCAGACTCGTCCATGGGATTGTCCGACTGAAGCGTGATTGGTCGCTCAGAGAACACGTCTCACTGCTCCAGAGTCCAGTGGCGGCTGCTTTACTCCACTGCATCCCACGCTTTGCATTGCTCTTGGTGATGTAAGGCTTGGATGAGCTGCTCGGCCATGGAAACCCATTCCATGAAGCTCTCTCCGCTGTTCTTGAGCTCATCTGAAGGCCACAGAAGTCTGGAGGTCTGGAGCTGTTGACTCTGCAGAAAGTTGGAGACTTCTGTGCACTGTGACCCTCAGCATGCGCTGACCCCGCTCTGGGATTGAACACTTCATGGCTGAGTTGCTGTTGTTCCCAATGGCTTCCACTTTGTTATAATCCCACTAACAGTTGAGCGTTGAATATTTAGTAGTAGGAGTGTAACGTTTCATCTACTACATCAATGTATCGATTTATATTCCTATGATCCAACTTCATCGATCTGTGCTCGGCAAGTTGGCCTTCCGCATGACATATATCGATCTAATATCGTTTTAAAAGGTAATAAATCGACTCTAACGATAATAGGAAATAACGCATTTGATTTAAGCACGTCAGACTTTATCTGGATGTTTGTTCTTAACACTTTTAATGATAAAAGGCGTTAAACGTTACTCAGTCTGCCTATGTGTGTGTTTGTGTGTGTGTGTGCGTTTGTGTCTGGGTGTGTGTGTGTGTGTGTGTGTGTGGGCATGTTTTTGTGACATATGAGGACACAAATGTGTGTAATGCCATGGCTTATAGATCACACAGGAGGAGTTTTTATGAGAAAGTAAAAATGCAGAATGTTTCCTGTGATGGGTAGGTTTAGGGGCAGTGTGTGTGTGTGTGTGTGTGTGTGTGTGTGTGTGTGTGTGTGTGTGTGTGTGTGTGTGTGTGTGTGTGTGTGTGTGTGTGTGTGTGTGTGTGTGTGTGTCTGACAGCGAGTCACATTCCTGTAAAAGTTCATGTGGACCCCATGTGGAGGACGAGACCAGCACAAATGCACAGTGAGGATTTAAGAGTGTAACCGCGAGATAACAGCCACGGTTTTACCAGCGCTAACTCCAGCCGTGGAGCCGCTTTAATTACCTTCAGGTCTGCCACGCGGAAAAAAACATTTTATGTCAGGTTTCTATGGTCAATGCTTTGGCAATATTGCATGTAAACACAAAAATGCACTGCAAAAAGTGCTCTTCTTACTTGTTTCCAGTCTAAATATCTAAATATTCTTAAATCAAGATGCATTTACTAGATCAGTAAAACAACATGAGATATTTTTTCTTGTTTTGTTGAAAATTAAATCAAAATGAAGAGAGTTTTTGCTTAAAACAGGCAAAATGATCTGCCAATGGTCTAGTAAATGCATCTTGATTTAAGAATATTTAGATATTTGAACTGGAAACAAGGAGAGCATTTTCTGCAGTGAGTACTTTAAATTGTACACAGTCATCATAAAGCTCTTTTCTACAGATGAGGAAAGCACAAGAGAACGAAATGTTAAAGTCTTGTGATTTACAGCTCATCAGGAAAACGTCCGTCTGTCTGCGGAAACGAGCGCCGAGGTCGAGGTTACGAGTGTTAAACACACAGCGAAACAGCCAGCGGTGGCACTGCCTCTCCTTCTTTCATCCCGCAGATCCTGTTATTAAAAAAGCCCAGCGATGACATTTAAACGGCCTGTGCGGTGTCGTTTCTGCAGCGTTTGACATGTTAATGATGGAGGGGAAGTACTGTAGGAAGTGGCCTCAGAAACCATCTGTGTGTATTATTCACACCCGAGCAGACAATGAGCGCCACAATCCCTCTCAAGGACACGCTAATGAACAGAGAGAGAAAATACCAAAGAGATCCAAAGAAGAGCCAAAAAAATCATGCCTGAACAATTCAGTGCATTAAATACTTTACAAATAAAAGGTGATTCATCCATAATTACACTGCAAAAAATATTTTTTTCGTCTTTCCAGTCGAAATATCTAACAATTCTTAAATCAAGATGCATTTACTAGATCAGTAACATGACATAACATTGTTGAAAATAAAATCTAAATGAAGAGAGTTTTTGCTTAAAACAGACAAAATGATCTGCAACAAGATTTCAATCAGAAATAAGATTATTTTTCTCACCCCGTTTGCTGATAATTGTCTGTTTTAAGCAAAAACTCACTTCATTTAGATTTTATTTTCAACAACACAAGAAAAGATATCTTATGTCGTTTTACTGATCTAGTAAATGCATCTTGATTTAAGAATTGTTAGATATTTAGACTGGAAACAAGACAAAAATACTGAGTAAGAAGAGCATTTTTTGTAGTGTACTTTCTATTTATTGATGGACTCAAATTAACTACCCACATGAAACTATAGTATATTGTAGTAAAATTACTCTACTAAACACTAGTGTTATTGAACCATACTACTATAAATACTATAATAGTATTATAGTATATATAACACACTAAAGTATTTACTAGAGTAATTTGACTGTAATAAACTATTGTATTTTTTGATGTGGGTATAGTTCAAAACTTCTTTAAAACTCATAAAACAAACTCTAAATTCTGATTGGATGTGAAGTTTTACACATTTTTTGAATTAATATTACTGTGGTCTAAAACATTTATTGCCGAGCCCTAAACTAAAGACTAAAGTATGCAGAATAAGACTGATAAAAGTCCAGCTAAACACACACAGACCTGCGTCCACGGCTTCCCCAGGACATGCATCTGCAGACAGACGAGCAGCAGCGGAGCGACGGCAGACAGCATCATGACACACACACACACACACACACACACACACACACTCTCTCTCTCAGTGTGAATGTATCGTCCTCCCGAAGCGAGGTCACGAGCCGCTGCGGCTCCCGCACAACCAGTGTCTCTCTGAAATACACACACATGTGAAAACTGAGCTGCTGGAGGAGGAGGGACAGTGGGAACGGAGAGAGAGAGAGGGGGGGGGGAGTTTGAGGATGATAGACAGAAGCTCACAACATATGAAACCAGCTGCTCTGACTGTACTGTACTATTATAATACTGTGTCCAAAACACGTGGCATCATTGTGGTATTGTCTGAAAAACCATGGTATTAACATACAGTAGTTCCAAGTCCAATAAAAAAAAAAAGTAATTATTTTAGCGGGACTGTAACAGGCAGGATGAGACTCACCCTGACAGCCACTCAGAACACCCTAGCAAAACCCTGGAAACCAAACAGCAAAACCCTAACAACCACCCAGAACACCCTAGCAACCACACAGAACACACTAGCAACCACACAGTAACACCCTGACAGCCACTCAGAACACCCTAGCAACCACACAGCAACACCCTGATTACCACACAGAACACACTAGCAACCACACAGCAACACCCTGACAGCCACTTAGAACACCCTAACAAAACCCTGGAAACCACACAGCAAAACCCTTAACAACCATGCAGCAAGACCTTGACAACCATGCAGAAACACCATGACAACCATCCACAACACCTTAACAAAACCCTGGAAACCACAAAGAAACACCCTGATTACCACCCAGAACATCCTAGCAACCACACAGCAATATCTGGACAACCACACAGCAACACCCTGACAACCACCCAGAACACCCTAGCAAAACCCTGAAAACCACACAGCAACACCTTAATAACCATGCAGCAAGACCTTGACAACCATGCAGGAACGTCATGACAACCATCTAGAACATCCTAGCAACCACACAGTAACACCCTGACAACCATGCAGCAATACCATGACAACCACTCAGAACACCCTAGCAAAACCCTGGAAACCACACAGCAACACCCTAACAACAATCCAGCAAGAGCCTGACAACCATGCAGGAACACCATGACAACCTCCCAGAACATCTAAGCAAAACCCTGGCAACCACACAGCAGCATCCTGGAAACCGCACAGCAAGATCCTGATAACCACCTAGAACACCCTAGCAACCACGCAGGAACACCCTGACAACCATGCAGCAACATCCTGGTAACCATGCAGCAAGACCTTGACAACCATGCAGAAACACCATAACAACCATCCAGAACACCTTAACAAAACCCTGGAAACCACAAAGAAACACCCTGATTACCACCCAGAACATCCTAGCAACCACACAGCAACATCTGGACAACCACACAGCAACACCCTGACAACCACCCAGAACACCCTAGCAAAACCCTAAAAACCACACCGCAACACCTTAATAACCATGCAGCAAGACCTTGACAACCATGCAGAACACCCTAGCAAAACCCTGGAAACCACACAGCAACACCCTAACAACAATCCAGCAAGACCCTGACAACCATGCAGGAACACCATGACAACCTCCCAGAACATCTAAGCAAAACCCTGGCAACCACACAGCAGCATCCTGGAAACCACACAGCAAGATCATGATAACAACCTAGAACACCCTAGCAACCACGCAGGAACACCCTGACAACCATGCAAGACAACCACTCAGAGCACCCTAGCAAAACCCTGGCAACCACACAGCAGCATCCTGATAACCAAAAACCAACATCCTGACAAACATCCAGAACACCCTAGCAACTACGCAACAACACCCTGACAACCATACAGCAATCCCATGACAACCACTCAGAACACCCTAGCAAAACCCTGGCAACCACACAGCACCACCATGACAACCACGCAGCAACATCCTGATAACCATAAACCAACATCCTGACAACCATCCAGAACACCCTAGCAAATACACAGCAACACCCTGACAACCATGCAGCAATACCATAACAACCACTCAGAATACCCTAGCAACTACACAGCAACACCCAGACAACCATGCAGCAATACCAAGACAACCACTCAGAGCACCTAAGTAAAACCCTGGCAACCACACAGCAGCATCCTGATAACCACAAACCAACATCCTGACAAACATGCAGAACACCCCAGCAACTACGCAGCAACACCCTGACAACCATGCAGCAATACCATGACAACCACTCAGAACACCCTAGCAAAACCCAAGCACCCTGGCAACCAAACAGCAACACCCTGGCAACCATGCAGAATACCCTAGCAAATACACAGCAACACCCTGACAACCATTCAGAACACCCTAGCAACTACACGGCAACACCCTGATGACCACACAGCAGCACCCTGACAACCATGCAGAACACCTTAGCAACTACACAGCAACACCCTGATGACCACACAGCAACACCCTGCCAACCATTCAGAATACCCTAGCAACTACACAGCAACACCCTGATGACCACACAGCAACACCCTGACAACCATGCAGCAATACCATAACAACCACAATGCAGAACACCTTAGCAACTACACAGCAACACCCTGACAACCATTCAGAAAACCCTAGCAACTACACAGCAACACCCTGATGACCACACAGCAACACCCTGACAACCATGGAGCAATTCCAAAACAACCACTCAGAAAACACTAGCCAAACACTGGAAACCGCACAGCAACACCCTAACAACCACTCAGAACACCCTAACAACACCCTGGCAACCACTCCAAACATCCTAGCAATCTCCTAGCAACACCCTGACCATAGAGTAAGACCCTGGAGAGCTGAGAGCAGACAGAGACACACACCGCTCTTCTGCATCACTGAACCTATTCGAGAGGAAAGGCTTGCAGAATCATTCTAATCTAAAACGAGAGAAAATAGATTCCCAACATTATAATGAGTGCCTGAGCATCATCGGCCCTCAGGGACCCTTCTCACACTTCAGGGCCTGAAACCGGGAACACAACATTAAATAAACATTAGAAATAAACCAAAGGCTACAGCTGAAGTTTATGACACACACACACAAAAATCATTCAACAGATTTCGTCAAATATATGACACTGTTAGCTGATTTTATTGTGATATATTTAATATGTTCAATTTTAGAATTGCTTTTCTCTCTGAAAGCACAGGAGATTTATACAGGATCTCGGGATAAAAGAATACAACGGGGAAATGTGACTTTTCCCACAATTTGTACCAAGTTTACACTTAGACTTAAACTAGAGATAAAAAGTCACGATTACCTTTTTAATATTTTGTTCCGTGGTGGAAACAATCTTCCACAGATTTGTAACTTTAATACGTTATAGTTTGAGTGGTGCTGGTTTTGCTCTCGCTGTTCCTGCTGGGAGTTTCCGGTGGGAAACACATCCATAACTCACCATGTTTACGGTAATGCATTTGGCAGATGCCTTTCTCCCCGGAGACTTCCATTGCATTAAAGGTATATATTATACCAGTTCATGCATTCCCTGGGAATCGAACCTGACATCCATCACGCCAGTGTCATTTATACAGCACAGCGTTTCAATGCAGCCTAACAGAAAATAATCCTGCAGGAATAATGTCTTAAACACTGTAAGGTCACCCTGCCAACCATCCGCAACACCCTAGCAACCACATAGCAATACCCTGGCAACCACCCACAACACACTAGCAACCACATAGCAATACCCTGGCAACTACCAACAACACCCTAGCAACCACATAGCAATACCCTGGCAATCACGCAAAACACCCAAGCAACCATATAGAGATACCCTGGCAACCACTCGCAACACCCCAGCAACCCCATAGCAACACCCTGGCAACCACCCACAACATCCTAACAACCACATAGCAATACCCTGGCAACCACCCACAACACCCTAGCATCTCTCTCTCTCTCTCTCTCACACACACACACACACACACACACACACACACACACACACACACACACACACACACACACACACACACACACACACACACACACACACACACACACAGGCGTTCAGCCGCAGCTCAGTTTCTCAGTGGGATTCTCTTCATAAAGGCTCTTTCTTTCCTTCAGTGTGTGAAACGGTGCAGTTCTCCAGCTGGAGTTTCACTGCTTCGGCGTTCACCAAACTGTTTCAGGACAGCAAACGCATCATAAAGAGACGTTTGTTTGTCTCTGCGTGTCTTTCAAAGGAAGTTTTGAACAAACTGCAACCTCAAAAGTACAAACAAATGAGTTTGGCATATGATATAAGATTAACACTAACAATGTGCCATACATTAGTGACCGTTAGCTCAGGCCCATTAAACAGACTAACAGATGCAACGCTTGATATAATGATGTATGAGTAAATGTCCACATTAACATTAATATTAATAAATGCTGCAAACGTATTGTTCATTGTTAAATCATATTAACAAATGGAACCTTATTGCATAAATCTCAGTAACACCTCACTTAAAACCTTTCTTTATAATACATTAAAAAGTTTTTTAATGCAATAATTATGCAGCTTAATGCACTGTATGATCTTCTTTATCGCATCTTCCTCTTTATGATGCGCCAAATGTTTTCTAATGGTGAAAGATCTGGACTGCAGGCTGGCCATTTCAGTGCCGGATCCTTCTTCTACGCAGCCATGATGTTGTAACTGATGCAGTCTGTGGTCTGGCATTGTCATGTTGGAGAATGCAAGGTCTTCCAGATGTGTAAGCTGCCCATGCCACACACACTCATGAACCCCATCCCATCAGAGATCAGCTTCTGAACTGAACGCTGAGAACAGCTTGGGTTGTCCTTGTCCTCTTTAGCCCGTGACATGGTGTCCCAGTTTTCCAAAAAGAACTTCAAATTTTGATTCGTCTGACCCCAGAACAGTTTTCCATTATGTACATTTAACTTTCCGGCCTCTTATTGCTCCCTGTCCCAACTCTTTAGGAATGTGTAGCTCTCATGAAATCCAAAATGAGCCAATAATTGCCATGACATTTCAAAATGTCTCACTTTTTTGATGTTTGATGTTATCTATATCCTATTGTAAATAAAATATAAGTTTATGGGATTTGTAAATTATTAAATTTCTTTTTATTCACAATTTGTACAGTGTCCCAACTTTTTTGGAAACAGGTTTGTATAATGTATTAAATCACAAGACAAACAATTCAGATGTAACGGGATCTGCAAATATTATAACGCATTTTAACAATTATTTATGAAAATATCTAATGCATTATAAATGTACATTATGAATACCTTTATAATGCATTATAGGCTTTAAGTGAACACTGCAAAAAATGCTTTTCTTACTCAGTATTTTGGCCCCGCTTTATATTAGGTGGCCTTAAGTACTATGTACTTACATCAAAAAATAAGTTCAATGTACTTACTGTGTTCAAATTGTATTGTAAAGCACTTTTGCTGATATTGAGGTGAGATGCGGGTAGGGTTAGGGACAGGTGTGGCGATATGGGTCAGTTTAAGGGAAGGGTTAGGTGTAAGGGAAGTGCCAACTGTGTAATTACAAATGTAACTACAGAAATTAATTACAGACGTAATTACATGCAGGTATTTTTAAAATGTAAGTACAATGTAAAAACATGTATGTACACAATAAGTGCATTGTATCACGTGATTAATTACAATGTTAGTACAGAGTAGTTAAGGCCACCTAATATAAAGTGGGTCCGTAATTGTCTTGTTTTGGGAAAAAATAACTCAAAATGAAGAGAGTTTTTGATTAAAATAAGATAAATAATCTGCCAATGGGGTGAGAAAAATAATCTTGTTTTAAGCATGACAAAAATACTAAGTAAGAAAAAAAATTATTGCAGTGAAGTATCAGCGAAAACCTGTTCGTTAGCATGCAAACATCTCAGACTAGTACAACATTGTCAAAAAGTGTTTCTGTTATATTAACACAGAAACTGGTGAACATATTTGCCGAGTTTCAGATGTAATCATGTTTTGGATTCCGGAGGGGTTTAGGAAAAGTCGTCCTGAATCCAACCGATTCTTAACGGCTTTCCTGCCAACATCTCAAGGCCAAAGCCGTGGATTTGATGTGAGACGCTCAGATCCTCCTCAATCCCCGAGCATGAGTGCATTAACTCCTCCCCCTAATGTCGCTCCACACCCGTAAGACCTCCGCTCATCTTCACACACAGTTTAAGATATTTTATATTTAGTCTGAGAGCGTATGCAAGTGTATGCACACTATACTGTCCATGTCCAGAAAGGGAATAAAAACATCATCACAGTAGTCCATATGAGACATCAGTGGGTTAATGAGAGTCTCTTGAAGCATCCAAAATACATTTGGGTCCAAAAATAACAAAAACTACGACTTTATTCAGCATTGGCTTCTCTTCCGCGTTTGTGTTCAATCCTCAAATAAAGATTCAAACGGTTCTGAATCATGAATCAATTCACTGACTCATAACCGTTTGAATCTTTATTTGAGGATTGAACACAAACGCGGAAGAGAAGCCAATGCTGAATAAAATAAAATATCTTAAACTGTGTGTGAAGATGAGCGGAGGTCTTACGGGTGTGGAGCGACATTAGGGTTAATGACAGACATTTCATTTTTGGCTGAACTAACCCTTTAAAGCTGAGGATTTCTCTGACGGATCTCTGTGAGCTTTCGGAAGAATTCAAACCATCCAGGAATCAACCTACAGGGACGGGGCGGCGTTTAACCTTTACAGACAGTGGCGTTTGTGACCGCGGCCACATGTTGGCAACCGGTTCTCCATGGCATGTGCAGCTTGTTATTCTGGCGTCTGTGTTACATCTTATTTCTGCAGGATTTGTTGAAGTGACATGTCTGAAAAAAGCACAGCTGGACGATTCCGGACGCACGGAAAGCGTGGCTAATTCACTCACAAACACAAAAGATCCTCCGGCTCAGATGCCAAAGGAAAAAAGGGCATTGAACCAAGTCATTGAACAGCATGAAGATTTCTCTTGAGGCATTATCATAATGTGACATTTTTAATCAAAATTCATCAATTACAGCCTTAAATTCTATTGTAATGTAATTTTGTTATAAAGTCAGAATCAATAAAGTCAGGATTAATAACGTCAGAATTAATAGTCAGAATTGTGAGATATAAAGTCAGAATTAATAAAGGTAATTACAGCTTTTCTGAATAACAGATCAGACAGAATATAATGAATCCGCAAGAGAGGAGCTTCTGAAAGACTGATATCCGGATGATCAACATGTGACTAGAACACCTTCATTAGCATCAAACTCATATTTCATGTCAAAAGCCAAAGAAAAAAAAAGTGCATTCAAGTCATTGAACAGTATGTATAAAGTCAGAATTACGTAATATAAAAGTTTTAAATTTAAGTTTTGTTTTCTGTTTGATTATTTTTCTCACCCCATTGGCAGATTATTTATCTTATTTTAAGCAAAAACTCTCTTCATTTAGAGTTATTTTTCCCAAAACAAGACAATTACTTTTGCTTGTCTAGAGCCCCTTTCCCACTGCGATTCTGGCAAATACACGGATAATGTGACCCGGCATTTGTTCCCGGGCCGCTAGATTTGGTCCATTCACACTGCCAGCGAAATACCGTAATATGTGCGCTTTCACACACAACCCGTAACGGCCCCGGGTCGAGTTGACGCGTGACATCCGGATGTGACGTATAACGGCGAGCGATCTCCACTTCAGCGCGGATAGTAAGGAGCTCCGTGGTCTCGACTTGTGTCCAGTTTGCGCTCATTTCTGCTTGTTTAATTTGAGTTTCTTTTGTAGACGAACACTCTCTGCGTTTAAAACACCGACGAGCTCTTCTGGCACTGCAGGGCTGTGTTATTGAAGAAACAAGCTCTAGGAGTCGCACGATAACTACGCACACGCTGCGGCATTAGTTTCGGCTTTTGTTCACACAGCGCTCGTCCCGGGTTGAATCCCGCAATGTTACTAGGTCCCCGACCCGGGTTCAGTTCGGTAATCAATCCCGGGACGTGGTGCTTTCACACAGAAGGCGACCCGGCAATGCTCCGGGAATATTGCGGGTCCGACGTGCAGTGTGAAAGGGGCTTAATAAATACTTCTTGTTTTAAGAATTTTTAGTTGTTTGGACTCGAAACAAGACCATTTGGTCCGAACCAAGGGCAAACAATTATACATTGTTGCATTTCTCAGCTTTTTTGGTTCCTTTCCACACCACACTGATTGCTTTGGTCCGAACCAGTTGAAACGAACCAAAGCGCAGTCACATGACAACATCCACATCACTCATTGGCCGTGGCGTATTTCCTAAACTGCTTTTCGATTGGTCAGAATTTACGTGTGGGAAAATTCCAACAGAAGAGGCAAAGCCAGCAAACTATAATAACACTATGGAGAGATGACTGCGGGCTGGTTTTGTCCCTGGCCATGATCGACTACACTGTGTGTGTTTACCACAGTATGCAAACAATACATCTCTATAATGAAGAGCGGACGCGACGTGAAAACAACGCTCTAATGCACTGCAGACGGCGAGAGCGCATCGCTCGTCACGTCAAGCGGAGGCGTGCATTAATTATTCTTAACTGACATGCTCATCTTCCCGAACATATTTCCTACGATCTATCAGGTAATTTTCACACCTGCCTCATTTAGTTCGGTTGAATCGTACTAGAGTTCGTTTCCCTCTTTGGTGCGGTCCGTTTGGTCAGGTGTGAAAGCAGCGATCGCACTCGGGTGCGCACCAAAAGCGGACCGAGACCACGTTCTTGATCCATGTTAATTTCAAACTCTTCTATCACTGCCAGCAGTAGTCCGGCAGGATATTGTCATTATAAAGTTGTTGCCGCCCTCAGCTGATGTTGATGATGTCATATTGTGGTTTAGCCTGAAGCTCCACCCCCTCCATATATCGACCAATCAGGAGTCAGTAGTGTTCGGGTTGCCAGATCTGCTCTAGTTCCCACAGCTGCAGATCTACAAACGTTCTGCTGATCCTGCAGCCAATCTGGCAACCTCGAGTCAGGGGGAAGGGGAGGGGCATACACCGCTCTACAGTCATTTAAAAGGGATTGCAGAACCAGTTTTGGCCACAATCTTACACACACGTCCTGTAAGAATATTTAGATGTTTAGACTAGAAACAAGACAAAATTACTGAGTAAGAAGAGCATTTTTTGCAGTGTGTGGACAGTATGCGGATTGGGGCTGATCCTACCTGACACTTTCCCGCCACACACACGGCCCTCTGGTTCTGGTTCGGTCCACACGGGGTTCCGTCGATGACCCGATCCGACTGACGGACGTAGAACCGGAAGCCGACGGCGCGGCAGTTGAGCTCACAGCGCTGGTCACTGGACACTAAACACACACACACACAATCAACACAATGAGCAACGAAACACACGTACCTCAAAATACTACATCTGGTTGAGTGTGTTTCATACATTAAAACAGGCAAAATGATCTGCCAATGGGGTGAGAAAAATAATCTGTTTCTTGTTTCCGTCCCAATCAGAAACAAGATTATTTTTCTCACCCCATTGGCAGATCATTTATCTTATTTTAAGCAAAAACTCTCTTCATTTAGATTTTATTTCCTCAGAAAACAAGGAAAAATATGTCATGTCGTTTTACTGATCTAGGAAATACAGAAGAGGATTAGGCCCAAGCTAAAAAAAAAAGCATCTCGACATTAAACTCGTTTGTTTCGAGAAAAAAAGTTGAAATGAAATCTTGAGAATACCGCATTGGATCAGTGTTCAGATAGAGGACATGGCAGAGTCGGATCCCTTAGTCAAGCTATACTTCAGACTTTCAGTAACAACGAAATACTATCAACTTCAGGTAATTATGACTTTAGAATTATAATTAGCATTCAAACTTTAAAAAGAATTTGCAAGCAGCGGGGGCTTTTTAGTATTAAAAAAATCAGTCCAATTAGCGTGATGTACTCGCTTTTGGACAACCTGAAATGACAACCAGAGGCAAATGAAAGGCCCGCTGTACTTCTGCCATAAAGGTTAAGACTTTAGAATAATGGTCTGTTATTAATAGATAACACTGCAGGACCGATGCCTAGCACTACTATAGCTTGACTAAGTGATCCGACTCTGCCATGTCCTCTATCTGAACACTGATCGAAATGCGGTATTCTCAAGATTTCATTTCAACTTTTTTTCTCGAAACAAACGAGTTTAATCTCGAGATGCTTTTTTCTTCTTCTTTTTTTTAGCTTGGCCCTAATCCTCTTCCGTATTAAAATTGAAAACAAGAAGTATATGAGTCGGATCGCGTGGCAAACTGCTGAAATCACGTGACTTTGGCGACTCGAATCATGAATCGATTCACTGACTCATAACGGTTTGAAGCTTTGTTCTGAAATCGGCCATCACTCTATAAGTCGTTATTTAGTGTTTTTGCGCACTAACTCTATTCTGGCCTCTTCATCAATGATTGTAGAGCCGCTGTAGTGAGATGGGCTTTGTAACGACGTCTTTAGTGCCTTTATGGGTCTTGAGAGAGGAAATGACATTGGTGTCAATGAAGGCCTTTCTGAGCCATCGGAGTTCAACACTAATATCTTCATCTGTGTGTGAAGATGAGCGGAGGTCTGACGGCTGGCCAACCACAGGAGGAATTAATCACACAATTTACATTACTGGCTGAACTAACCCTTTAAGGGCTGGAGTTTGTTCAAATCACTGAGATCTAGGACTAAAGAGAACAGAATCTGAGGCTTGTAATGATTCACAGCAGCCACAAGAGGGCAGCAAAGACACGCAACGAATCACCCACACCGCAAAAACTGCTCTTCTTACTCAGTATTTCTGTCTTGTTTCGAGTCCAAACATCTAAAAATTCTTAAAACAAGAAACATTTACCAAACAAGCAAAAGTAATTGTCTTGTTTTGGGGAAAAATAACTCTAAATGAAGAGTTTTTGCTTAAAATAAGATAAATAATCTGCCAATGGGGTGAGAAAAATAATCTTGTTTTCTGTTTGAATTAAGATTATTTTTCTCACCCCATTGGCAGATTATTTTTAGATATTTGGACTAGAAACAAGACAAAAATACTGAGTAAAAACAGCATTGTTTGCAGTGTAAGAAAAACAGTCCATGTATGGATGTATAAATAATATTTTTTAGAACGTTATTAAAGACCAGATCACTTCAAACAAGCGTAATATTAATGTTCATAACTTTGAGAGAATCTTGCCAGAATGTTCCCTGTTAGTTATGCTGAAAAATACTGAAAATAAACTAGTTTTTAGTACACAAATCTTTGGCATGAACTCATTCTTCAGCCTGTGTGATATAAGAATATTCCACATAAACGATAAACGTTCGTGAGCATGAATCAAAAATATTGGCGCAGCGTCAGCGTTCATAAATCAGGGAGCATTCGCTGTCCTACAGGATCAGACATGCCGGCAAAATCTCCTGCAGCACAAATGATTAACTCTGAAATATGACTCACTTTAAGCGCAACATGATCATTAGAGCTAATTAACAACACAAATATGTGTGTCATTCAGGAAGTTTTTCCTTCGGGTAAAACAGGTTTATTTAATATTCATTTAGTTTAAATATAGAACTTACTTCAGTGACACATGATCCTTCAGAAATCATAAAAATATGAGGATCTGAAGATCAAGCACCGCAAAAAATGCTCTTCTTCCTCAGTAACTTTGTCTTGTTTCCAGTCTAAATATCTCACAGTTCTTAAATCAAGATGCATTTACTAGATCAGTAAAAGACATGAGATATTTTGTCTTGTTTTGGGGGAAAATAACTCCAAATGAAGAGAGTTTTTGCTTAAAATAAGATAAATAATCTGCCAATGGGGTGAGAAAAATAATCTTGTTTTCTGTTTGAATTAAGATTATTTTTCTCACCCCATTGGCAGATTATTTATCTTATTTTAAGCAAAAACTCTCTTAATTTTGAGTTATTTTTCCCCAAAACAAGACAATTACTTTTGCTTGTCTAGTAAATACTTCTTGTTTTAAGAATTTTTAGATGTTTGGACTCGAAACAAGACAAAAATACTGAGGAAGAAGAGCATTTTTTGCAGTGTGCTGTCACTTTTGATCAGTTGAATCCATCTGCTCACCGTCATTGAAAGGCTCCCACTGGTAAAGTCGGCCCATGAAGGGCTGCGTGTTGAAGGCGGAGCACTGCACGTCTCTGATTGGTCTGCTGGATGACGGACAGGCCTGTGAATTCATAAACACACCCACAAATACTCCAGATCTCTTTTAGCATATTAAACTCTTAAGTGTTGCGAGTAAATCTTCCATCTCTTCAGTGTTTTTATACAGCATTAGTTTGTACTCAGATGCATTTAAGCGCAGTATATAAATGTGCATCACCAAATTTATGAGAAAACAACTTGTAAAAAATGTTCAAGTTCTGGTAGAACTTGTAATTAGAAGTTGTAAAGTGGGATTTTCTGTTTGGTAATTACATTACAAAATGGCATGAACACAACATGAGGATTTTCGGTTCCCCAAAGAACCTTTCAGTGATCAGCCCTTAAAAGAACCATTTTTTCTTAGTGTGAAGAAACTTTTATCACTATAAAGAACCTTTTGTGGAAGATTCAGTGGATGTTAAAGGTTCTTCGTGGAAACATTGACGCCAAAAGGAACCTTCCTTTCTTAGAAAAAGGTTCAGTGGGGTTCTATTTAACTCTTGACTATACCAAAAAAGGTTATATAGCAGGAGAAATGTTTTAAATTATTACATAATACTTACATGTTTACATAAACCCTTTAAAGGGGCGGTGAAATGCTGTTTCATGCATACTGAGCTTTTTCCACTGTTAAAGACTTGGATTCCCATCCTAAACATAGACAAAGTTTCAAAAACTAATGTTGGACGTTTGATGGAGTATTTCTGTGTCAAAAATACTCCTTCCGGTTTCTCACAAGTTTCGGCGAGTTTTTTTCGAGTATGGGTCTACTTGACGTTAATAGAGCGGAAGGTCCTTGTATGGGCCGTACGGGCTCTTCTCCCGGTAGGGTGCGCGCGCGTGACTAGAGCGAGAGAGGAAACTCACGCCCATAAACACTCTCAGCTGCAGATCCAGTCGTCCGTGAACCCTTCTGACGCGCCGCACTCCACTTTATTCCTATGGGTGACGTCGAGCGACTTCAACGCTTCAGCACAGCATTCTGGGAAGGCAGCGCTGCATTTGAACCGATTTGAACGCAGAAATGACGGGAAGCTTCACAACATCGCTTCAGTCGCGTCGCAAAGTGGATCTCCACGGTCACTGCTGTCAGGACTTCACCAAATCATACCAAAGAAGTGTGTTTTTGACGGAGCGGTCCTGCTTTGGAAGCAGCCGGTGAGTAAATCAACTTCAAATGTCTGTGCTGTCGGCTACCGTCGCGTGAGTAAACATCAGTAAACGACACGATCGCGTGCTTCGTCATTCAAATGCGCTAACGGACTCCATTGTTGTTCTGTATAATGTTACACTAGTCTGACTCTGACGTGCAAAACCGTTCTGCTTGCTACCTCTAAGGTCTAGTCACATACAATAGTCCATAAACCGAATCATGTCCTCATAAACTGCGAGTAAAGACACACAAAGGCCACTAAATACAGTCCATACCACAGAGACGGACATCCTGATGTTGCCGTTTCTCCTGTTCAATTTATTTCAGCCTCAGATTTGATTGTGGATCATTATCTGTATTAGCTGAGATAGCGATGGGCTTCTCCACGCTTGAGGACGTCACCGCTTTGTGCACATTCGTCATTCTTTAGCTCCGCCCACACGATACGCCTCCAGGCGCTCGGTTTTTTCCGGAAAGACTCGGTACAGCCCATATTTCTTTTATAAATATGATAAAACTAAAGACTTTTCGGAGATATGAAGGATGCAATACTACTCTATAGGTACTCAAGATTGACATGAGATTGACTGACACTGAGTGTTTCACCCCCCCTTTAAGGTTCTACATATAAAGCGCCTGATGGAACCCTTTAAGGTTCTACTTATAAAGCGCCTGATGGAACCCTTTAAGGTTCTACATATAAAGCGCCTGATGGAACCCTTTAAGGTTCTACTTATAAAGCGCCTGATGGAACCCTTTAAGGTTCTACTTATAAAGCGCCTGATGGAACCCTTTAAGGTTCTACTTATAAAGCGCATGATGGAACCCTTTAAGGTTCTACATATGAAGGGCCTGACGGAACCCTTTAAGGTTCTACATATGAAGGGCCTGATGGAACCCTTTAAGGATCTACATATGAAGCCTCTGATGGAACCCTTTAAGGTTCTACTTATAAAACGTCTCATGGAGCCCTTTAAGGTTCTACTTATAAAGCGTCTAATGGAACCCTTTAAGGTTCTACATATGAAGCACTGATGAAACCCTTTAAGGTTCTACTTATAAAGCGCATGATGGAACCCTTTAAGGTTCTACATATGAAGGGCCTGATGGAACCCTTTAAGGATCTACATATGAAGCGTCTGATGGAACCCTTTAAGGTTCTACTTATAAAGCGCCTGATGGAACCCTTTAAGGATCTACATATGAAGCATCCGATGGAACCCTTTAAGGTTCTACATATGAAGGGCCTGATGGAACCCTTTAAGGTTCTACTTATAAAGCGCCTGATGGAACCCTTTAAGGATCTACATATGAAGCATCTGATGGAACCCTTTAAGGTTCTACTTATAAAACGTTTGATGGAACCCTTTAAGGTTCTACATATAAAGCGCATGATGGAACCCTTTAAGGTTCTACATATGAAGGGCCTGATGGAACCCTTTAAGGATCTACATATGAAGCGTCTGATGGAACCCTTTAAGGTTCTACTTATAAAGCGCCTGATGGAACCCTTTAAGGTTCTACTTATAAAACGTCTGATGGAACCCTTTAAGGTTCTACATATGAAGCACTGATTAAACCCTTTAAGGATCTACATATGAAGCATCTGATGGAACCCTTTAAGGTTCTATATATGAAACACTGACAGAACCCTTTAAGGTTCTACATATGAAGCGCCTGATGGAACCCTTTAAGGTTCTACATATGAAGCGCTGATGGAACCCTTTAAGGTTCTACATATGAAGTGCTGATGGAACCCTTTAAGGATCTACATATGAAGTGCTGATGGAACCCTTTAAGGATCTACATATGAAGTGCTGATGGAACCCTTTAAGGATCTACATATTAAGCGTCTGATGGAACCCTTTAAGGATCTACATATGAAGCGCTGATGGAACCCTTTAAGGTTCTACATATGAAGCGTCTGATGGAACCCTTTAAGGTTCTACATATGAAGCGTCTGATGGAACCCTTTAATGTTCTACATATGAAGCGCTGATGGAACCCTTTAAGGTTCTACATATGAAGTGCTGATGGATTTAAGGTTCTATATAAATCACACATGTGAAATGATGCGTCACTCAGGGTGTTCACACTTGTGGTTCGGTTCTCTTGGTCGATACCAAACAGGAAAATTATATTTTTAGACATGGTTCTCACACAGTAGTTTTTTTAAGTTAAAAGAGCTCTCAGGGTTAATGATGATGTTAACCAGTTCTGTGAAAACAGTGTTCCTGCAGATGTTACCATGGTGTTGCAGATCTTGTGCTGGTTCGGCTCTCCGGGGCAGGAGGCGTTCCGTAGAGGGCTGTATGGCCAGATCTGCACTGCCGTTGTGTGATAGCGGCTGCTTTGATGGCCTTTTCTACCATGAGTCCTGTAACTCTGGTGTGGGACATTCGATCGTCTCTGTTTGCTTTGGGCTGTTCGGGCGGAATCTTTCTGTAGATGCGTTACGTATGAAGTCCTGCCGTATCCGTACGCCCCTGGACTGATGCGGCTACTGTTCACTTTTCTTCAACAGATTAAAAAAGTAGAAAAGTACATTTAATCTTTTAGCAGATGCTAATCTTATCCAAAGTGATTTACAAAAGAGCAACACAAGCAATTCATTTTAAATAATAATTCATAAACTAAAATCAATTGGTTTCCCGTGCAAATTATAATTGCCTGTTTTGAGAGCTGCTCGGTTCACAGAAAATTATTCTTCTCACAAACTTCAAAGGTTTTTTAATGCATTATGGAGGTTGACTTCATTTACACTGACGTTTGCATAATTTCAACATTTATTTATTTAGACATTTAAAGCATTTCACTAATAATCTGTCAAATTAAAAACTTTGATATCAAAAGCATGTGTCTGAATGAATTATGATATAAAATGAAAAATGTTATATTGGAGTTCAAACTGCAATCACAATACATGACAATATACACCAATCAGGCATAACATTGTGACCGTTGAAGTGAATATCACTGATGATCTCTTGATCACGGCTCCTGTTAGTGGGTGGGATATATTAGGCAGCAAGTGAACATTTAGTCCTCAGAGTTGATGTGTGTGAAGCAGGAGAAATGGGCAAGCGTAAGGATTTGAGCGAGTTTGGCCAGATTGTGACGGCTAGACGACTGGGTCAGAGCATCTCCAAAACTGCAGCTCTTGTGGGCTGTTCCCGGTCTGCAGTGGTCAGTATCTATCAAAAGTGCTCCAAGGAAGGACCAGTGGAGAACCGGCCACAGGGTCATGGGCGGCCAAGGCTCATTGATGCACGTGGGGAGCGAAGGCTGGCCCGTGGGGTCCGATCAAACAGACGAGCTACTGGAGCTCAAACTGCTCCAGAAGTTAATGCTGGTTCTGATAGAAAGCTGTCAGAATACACAGAGCAGATCAGTTTGAGGCGTATGGACCAGTCAGGGTGACCTCTGACCCCTGTCCCCGCCGAAAGCACCAACAGTGGCACGTGAGCATCAGAACTGGACCACGGAGCAATGGAAGAAGGTGGCCTGGTCTGAGGAATCACGTGTTCTTCTACATCACGTGGATGGCCGGGTGTGTGTGTGTGTGTGTGTGGCTTACCTGGGGAACACGTGGCCCCAGGATGCACTATGGGAAGAAGGCGAGCCGGCGGAGGCAGTGTGATGCTTTGGCCAATGTTCTGCTGGGAAACCTTGGGTCCTCCATCCATGTGGATGTTACTTTGACACGCTCCACCTACCTAAGCATTGCTGAGACCATGTTCAGCCTTTGATGGAAACGGTATTCTGGTGGCTGTGGCTCTTCCAGCAGGATAATGCTCCTGACACAAAGCACAAATGCTTCAGGAATGGTTTGAGGAGCACAACAACCAGTTTGAGGCGTCGACTCGGCCTCCAGATTCCCCAGATCTCAATCCAACCGAGCGTCTGTGGGATGAGCTGAACAAACACACAACTTACAGGACTTAAAGGATCTACTGTTAACATCTTAGTGCCGGATACCACAGCACACCTTCAGGGGTCTAGCCTTGACGGGTCAGCAAAAGGGGGACCAACACAATGTTATGCCTGATCGATGTATATGATCATTAGTTACCATAAAATGGTATAGAATATTGCAATGTTTATTATAAATGATTTATGAGTGCTCATCATTTCCTGTTC
This sequence comes from Pseudorasbora parva, assembly GCF_024679245.1. Taxonomy (NCBI): domain Eukaryota; kingdom Metazoa; phylum Chordata; class Actinopteri; order Cypriniformes; family Gobionidae; genus Pseudorasbora; species Pseudorasbora parva. Next base: position 45,074,916 of record NC_090187.1, read on the forward strand.
CTGGTCTGGTGACGAGGGCGGGGCAACCTGTCACTAGGGGTGTAACGATATATTGTGATATAAAAATGTGACGATATGCATCGTTGATGTAAACGATATGATTTGCAGTTTGGAAGTGTTTTATGCAAGGCTTGATTTGCTGTAGTCGGCCTGTTTATAAAGGTATAATTCACACACACACACTTACAAATGAAAACTCATCATGAACTCACCATCGTGTGCACACTGCAAAAACTGCTCTTCTTACTCAGTATTTTTGTCTTGTTTCCACTCTAAATATCTAACGATTCTGAAATCAAGATGCATTTACTAGACAAGCAAAAGTAATTGTCTTGTTTTGGGGAAAATAACTCAAAATGAAGAGAGTTTTTGATTAAAATAAGATAAATAATCTGCCAATGGGGTGAGAAAAATAATCTTAATTCAAACAGAAAACAAGATTATTTTTCTCACCCCATTGGCAAATTATTTATCTTATTTTAATCAAAAACTCTCTTCATTTTGAGTTATTTTTCCCCAAAACAAGACAATTACTTTTGCAAAGAATGGAGAAGAATTTTTAGATGTTCGGACTCGAAACACGACAAAAATACTGAGAGAGAAGAGCATTTTTTGCAGTGCATGTAAAATGTATATGTAGTCAATATCTGCAGAATAATTATAACATTGTTAGATTTATGTTTACATAAGGAAAATATGGAGGATCTGGAGATATGAATTCTGTTCAATTTATCTGAACCTTATATATATTTCTCCAATAATAAAATAAATAAATAAATCAAATAAACAAACCTCCATCCATGTCTGCTGACACTCAGCCGTCTCTGCTGGGCTGGAGTTGAGTCCGTGTGTCCGCCGGGATTAACCGGAGACTGAAGGCAGAATTTGGCCCGTTCCTGAACTCCTCCACCACAGGAGCGCGAACACGAGCCCCACGAGGCCCACACCGCTCCATCAGAACCTGGATCAGAACGGATCTGAGCGCGCATGACGGCGCATCAAACAAGAACAACAATGAGATGCAAAACATGCTCTTCTTACTTAGCAATTTTGTCTTGTTTCTAATCTAAATATCTAACGATTCTTAAAGGAGCGCTCCGGCGTGTTTAGAGATGGGGCTTATTCAGCTTCTCTCCTACATTTAGATGTGTGGGCGAATGCGTTTGTGTCTCAGTGCATTGCTTTAGTTTGGCAGGGTCACCGCTAGCTTAGCTTAGCATAATGAATGGAATCCTATGTTGCCAGATAGCATGTCCCGAGTAAAAGTGATCCAAAAAAACTCACCTAATGACTTCTTGTGGCCTGCACTGCAAAAAAATGCTCTTCTTACTTAGTATTTTTGTCTTGTTTATAGTCTAAATATCAAAAAATTCTGTCGAGCGACCGCAGTGTGTTGCGTGATATCTCTGCGTCTTAATCTGCGTCGCTAGTTGTTCTCGGTGTGAATACGCAGGCCACAAGAAGTCATTAGGTGAGTTTTCTTGGGATCACTTTTACTCGGGACATGCTATCTGGCAACATAGGATTCCATTCATTATGCTAAGCTAAGCTAGCGGCGACCCTGCCAAACTAAAGCAATGCACTGAGACACAAACGCATTCGCCCACACATCTAAATGTAGGAGAGAAGCTGAATAAGCCCTAGCTCTAAACACGCCGGAGTGCTCCTTTAAAGGAACGGTGTGTAAGAAATGTATTTGAATGAATCATAAAATGCCCCTGATATGTCTCTAGACATTAATAAATCATGTTAATCTCAAACTCTTCTATCGCTGCCAACAGTAGTCCGGCAGGATATTGTCATTATAAAGTTGTTGTTGCAGCGCACAGCTGATGTTGATGATGTCATGTTGTGGTTTAGCCTGAAGCTCCACCCCCTCCATATATCGACCAATCAGGAGTCAGTAGTGTTCGGGTTGCCAGATTTGCTCTAGTTCCCACAGCTGTAGATCTACAAACGTTCTGCTGATCCTGCAGCCAATCTGGCAACCTCGAGTCAGGGGGAAGGGGAGGGGCATACACCGCTCTACAGGCATTTAAAAGGGATTGCAGAACCAGTTTTGGCCACAATCTTACACACACCTCCTTTAAATCAAGATGCATTTACTAGATCAGTAAAACGACATGAGATATTTGTTCTTGTTTTGTTGAGAATAAAATCTAAATGAAGTGAGTTTTTGCTTAAAACAGGCAAAATGATCAAAAATAATCTTATTTCTGTTTGAAATCTTGTTTCTTGTTTCCGTCCCAAACAGAAATAAGATTATTTTTGATCATTTTGCCTGTTTTAAGCAAAAACTCTCTTCATTTAGATTTTATTTTCAACAAAACAAGAACAAATATCTCCTGTCGTTTTACTGATCTAGTAAATGCATCTTGATTTAAGAATATTTAGACTGGAAACAAGACAAAGTTACTGAGGAAGAAGAGCATTTTTTGCGGTGTGTCAACACTATAGCCTTGTCGTCTCTCTGTAAAAAAACTGGTTTTGTGTTTGTTTTATAGGCTGTTTGTCTTGAGCCTTTTATGGTTGTTAAGCAGAATGTTTCGAGAATTTGTCATTTGCAAATAATGTTTTTTGGATTTGTTTTGTGTTGTTTTTAAAGCTCCACTGTGTGATATTTTCCCCATCTAGCGGTGTAAAGGTTTATGACCATCCAGAGAATAATAGTTTCTGATTTCGTTTTAACTCCTACGGTGGCCAATTTAGTCCAAGATTAACACGGCAATCCCCCTCTTCACATTCGACACGGTGCCATCGAGTGTTAAAACGTGAAAGACGAAGCTTGAATTTATGGGTATGTCCCTCTTTGGCTACTGTACTTTCAAGATGGAGGAGCAACATGGCGACCGGCATTCGAACCCCTCACCCGTATGTGTTTTCAACGGCATATTATAAACTTACCAGAATACTTTATTACTTGAAAGAAGTAAATATACATTAATGAGCACGTATATTTATGAAAGAACTAAGTGTTTTTAGCTAAGAATAAACTAAAGTTACACAGTGTAGCTTTAAGTATGCATAGTTGTGTCATGTTTATTGCTCTTTTACATCAAGGCCAGGGGACTGCAGATGAAAAACAGCCTCTTGGCTAATTCTGTCTTTTTTACTCATGTTTGTTCATGTGTTTTTATGAAATTGCATTGTCCCCTTACAAATGAATTAATCTAATCTGGTCAAAGAGCAGCTGACAGCCAATCAGAGGGCAGAGGTCGTGACCTCACTCAGCCTGGGGTCATTCTCAATGAGAGGTCAGACAGCTGATCACTCTCAAATGATGACTGAGCAAATGAGGGAAAAACGACAAGAAAGACAGAAATACCTTCCTCTGGATGTGTGTGTGATGACAAATGAAGATCGGCCACAGGATCACAGCGACACTACAAACACAAGATTACAGCATTACATATTAAACACACACACACCCACACACCCACACCCACACCCACACCCACACACACACACACACACACACACATGTTTGTTTTTGTGAAATGTGGGGACATTCCATAGGCGTAATGGTTTTTATACTGTACAAACCATATTTTCTATCCCCTTACACTGCCCCTAAACCTACCCATCACACACACACACACACACACACACACACACACACACACACACACACACACA
>NC_090187.1:45083551-45098551 GCF_024679245.1 Pseudorasbora parva
TCTCTCACTCACACACACACACACACACACACAAACACACACACACACTCCATTGGCAATAAATAATACTAATTAATCAGCAAAGAATGATTAGACATTAATATTTACTGAAATCACATTTTTGCCCTTTTGACCTTTGCACACACACACTTTGTCTGATTAAATAAAGACGAACAACGTTATTCAGATCAATCAAACTCTTTTCACATTTTTATTTTTAATAACCAGTAAAGTACAAAACATAAATCAGTGCTCATGAAGGACCGAGTGCCTTGATTCAACATTCAGTATGGAGAAGCGGCAGGCAATAGAGAGAAACATCTGCAACACACTGAAGATGAGGCTCCGGTGTGTGTGTAAGTGTGTGTGTGTGTGTTACACTATCAGCCTGAACTGTGAAGAGAATTGGAGAGGTTTGTGATGCGAGTCACGTGACACACCTGGAATGTTAATCAGCAGCACCGAAGAGTCACAGGAGAGGAAGTTCACTCAAATACACACCGTGATGAAGACGTGTGACGTACATGCAGACTGTTACACACACAACCGCCAGTGTCCCGTCACGACACGTGCTTTAGTAATCATCATAAAGGTTCATTCAAACGCTTAAAATTCATCCTGTGAAAACTGTTATTAAAGAGATAGTTCACCCAAAACTGAAAATGACCCCATGATTATTCTCCCTCAAGTCATCCTCGGTGTGTGTGTGTGTGTGTGTGTGTGTGTGTGTGTGTGTGTGACATTCTGCTTTCACACGATCACGATCAGAGTTATATAAAAATGGCCTGGCTCTTCCCGGCTTTATAATGACTTTAACTTCCTCTAACTGTTGTCTGCACATCTGCACTGCACTTTTAGGATGGATGGATGCACTCTGAATGCCATTCACCTCCATTATAAAGCCGGGAAGAGCCAGGACATTTTTTATATAACTGATCATGTTCGTGTGAAAGCAGAATGTCACACACTCAACGAGGATGACTTGAGGGAGAGTAAATCATGGGGTCATTTTCAGTTTTGGGTGAACTATCCCTTTAAACTGCATGAGCACTATAAAACCTTTCAACTGGCTCCTCCCCTAATGGGCGGAGTCATGTTTGCACTATAGGGGGCGTGTCCGGTGGAGGGGGCGTCTCCGGCGGAGGGAGCGTGTTAGGTGGAGGGGGCATGTCTTGATGAGGGGGCGTGTCTGTTTAGGGGGCGTGTCCGGTAGAGAAGGCGTGTCTGGCTAAGGGCCATGTAGGGTTGAGGGGGCGTGTCCGGCTGAGGGGGAGTGTCCTGTGGAAGGGGTGTGTCTGGCTGAGGGCCATGTAGGGTTGAGGGGGCGTGTCTGGTTTAGGGGGTGTGTCCGGCTGAAGGGGACGTGTGTCTGATTGAGGGGACGTGTCCGGCTGAGGGGGCGTGTCTGGCTGAGGGCCATGTAGGGTTGAGGGGGCGTGTCTGGTTTAGGGGGTGTGTCCGGCTGAAGGGGACGTGTGTCTGATTGAGGGGACGTGTCCGGCTGAGGGGGCGTGTCTGGCTGAGGGCCATATAGGATTGAGGAGGCGTGTCCGGCTGAGGGGGTGTGTCCTGTGGAAGGGGTGTGTCTGACTGAGGGTTGTGTCCGACCAAGGGGGCGTGTCTGGCGGAGGGGGCGTGTCTGGCGGAGGGGGCATGTCTGGCAGAGGGGGCATGTCTGGTGGAGGGTGTGTTAGGTGGAGGGGGCGTGTCTTACTGGGGGGGCATGTCCTGGTGAGAGGGCGTGTTTGGTTTAGGGGGTGTGTCTGGCGGAGAGGGCATGTATGGTTTAGGGGGGTGTCCGGCTGAGGGGGCGTGTCCTGTGGAAGGTGTGTGTCTGACTGAGGGGCGTGTCCGGCCAAGGGGGCGTGTCTGGCTGAGGGGGCGTGTCCGGTTGAGCAGGAACGTGATGTCAGTGCATACCCTCTGTTTTATAATCAAACTTGAGAAAACATTGTTAGAAAGGTCTGAGACTCTTGGCAGCTGTTTTGTAACAGAAGTGATATAGCAATTTATGACGAAAGGATGAGTAAAAAATCGTATTATAATGTGTGTTTGCCGGTGGCTGTTTTTGGTACTGCACCTCAACACAATATCCATTTTTTTGTGATGTCAATTTCAAATTTGTAACACGACTTGGCTTTGACATATGGCTTTGATTTTCTACCAATTTTACAGTAAAATATGTTTTTATAAACAGTACAGTACATTTGCTTTACAACTGTTTCCACTGCTGCAATAATCTTTAAAACAGAGCAGCCTTAGGTGTGTGTTCAGCTGTTCACACTGCCGTCAACGAGAGCGTCAATAATCACTCTGGCTGAGTGAGAGTGTGTGTGTGTGTGTGTGTGTTTATGGTCCGCTGCTGCCGCTGTGTGTGAGCCGCTGGAGGCTCGTCTGTCTGTACGCCTCTCTGTCTCTCATCTCCAGCACTGAGTCTCTCACCAGCTCAGAGAAGAGTGAAGGCCAGAGCTTCTGCAGCGCGTCTCCCTTCAGGCTCTGAGCCGCCGCCTGCTGGACCAGCCCTCGCACGTACTGCTGCACCATGGGGCCACGCTGGGCCGCGCTCACCTCCTGGGGCACAGAGAGGGGTCAGATGGGGTCAGAAGGGGTTAGATGGGGTCAGAGAGGGGGTCAGATGGGGTCAGAGAGGGGTCAGATGGGGTCAGAGGGGGTCAGAGAGGGGGTCAGATGGGGTCAGAGAGGGGTCAGATGGGGTCAGAAGGGGTTAGATGGGGTCAGATGGGGTCAGAGAGGGGTCAGAGAGGGGTCAGATGGGGTCAGATGGGGTCAGATGGGGTCAGAGGGGGGTCAGATGTGATCAGATGGGGTCAGAGAGGGGGTCAGTGAGGGGGTCAGATGTGATCAGATGGGGTCAAAGAGGGGGTCAGATGTGATCAGATGGGGTCAGAGGGGGGGGTCAGATGGGGTCAGGTGGGGTCAGATCAGGTCAGATGGGGTCAGATGGTCAGATCAGGTCAGGTGGGGTCAGATGGGGTCAGGTGAGGTCAGATCAGGTCAGATGGGGTCAGATGGTCAGATCAGGTCAGGTGGGGTCAGATGGGGAGGGGTCAGAGGGGGGGTCAGATGTGATCAGATGGGGTCAGATGGGGTCAGATGTGGTCAGATGGGGTCAGATGTGATCAGATGGGGTCAGATGGGGTCAGATGGGGTCAGATGGGATCAGATGGGGTCAGATGGGGTCAGATGTGGTCAGATGGGGTCAGATGTGATCAGATGGGGTCAGATGGGGTCAGATGGGGTCAGATGGGGTCAGATGTGATCAGATGGGGTCAGATGGGTCAGATGGGGTCAGATGTGGTCAGATGTGATCAGATGGGGTCAGATGGGGTCAGATGTGGTCAGATGGGGTCAGATGTGATCAGATGGGGTCAGATGGGGTCAGAGGGGGGGTCAGATGTGATCAGATGGGGTCAGATGGGGTCAGATGTGGTCAGATGGGGTCAGATGTGATCAGATGGGGTCAGATGGGGTCAGATGGGGTCAGATGGGGTCAGATGTGATCAGATGGGGTCAGATGGGTCAGATGGGGTCAGATGTGGTCAGATGTGATCAGATGTGATCAGATGGGGTCAGATGTGATCAGATGGGGTCAGATGCATGCACTGATGTGCTCGTCTCACCTCAGGGCTGTCAGACACTCGGCTGGGGTAGTTGAACAGCCCTCGGCTCAAACCGTCTCCCAGCTGTTTCCCATTATCCTTCAGTTCCTCCGGACTCTGACCGCTCCTCCGACCACGGCCGTCCAGCAGGAACTGCAGCTGCCGCTTCCTACAGCCGGCCACACACACACACACACACACACACACACACACACACACACACACACACACACACACACACACACACACGAGTGGCAGAGACAGTAAATCTGCTAATCTGTATAGTATAGTATAGTTTTACCTGGGACTGAAACCCTTTAAAACACAGCAGGGCATAATTACTAATTACACACACTAATAATAAATACGCCATAAATTAAATTAATAAAATAAAATATTCAAAATAAGTCTTTTTTTAGGGACCAGATACACTCTCACACATTTTATTGCACTATAAAGAACATTTTTTCCAATTAAAAGAATCCATGGATGCTAAAGGTTTTTTATTAACGTGAAGTTGCTCTGTTGGAATAACACACACACACACACACACACACACACACACCTGGACTCCTCCAGCAGCAGCAGCAGACGACAGCGCGGCGTTTCTGTAGCAGCGACGTGACCCAGAGCCCCGAACATCCGCTCGGAGGCCATAATGTCATTAATAGTCACCTGAAACAGAAATATCATCACACACACACTTTTAACACACACTCACACTCACACTCACACACTCACTCACACACACGCACCTCCGCGCCGTTGATCTTCTGCAGGTTGAGGTGCTGGAGTCTGTAGATGAGGAAGGCTCTCCAGAGGGTCAGTCCCACCACAGGGTTGCCCTCCGGATGGACGCTAATCTGCTCCAGACGCCGGATCTGAGCCAGAGCCGCCAGCTGAGGGAGATGAGTGATGCTGGTGTCCCGGAACATCAGGTGCTGCGGCGGGGACAGCATCAGTACAGGTGTGACGGGGTCAGGACATGCAGAGACTAAAACTCCACGTATAATAAAAACATACTGAAAGTTTAACATCTCAAAGCTCAGGTTTAAGAGGCCATTTGCGTTATTTCTCAAAACTATCACGTTCCTCAAACAATTGACGTTCACCTGTTAATCATTTACATTATTTCAGAAAACTATCGCGTTCCATGAAAATGTTACGTTTGCTGTTAAACCATTTTCGCTATTTTTCTAAACTATTCCATTCCTAGTAAATTTGACGTAACTATTAAAGGAGCGCTCCGGCGTGTTTAGAGATGGGGCTTATTCAGCTTCTCTCCTACATTTAGATGTGTGGGCGAATGCGTTTGTGTCTCAGTGCATTGCTTTAGTTTGGCAGGGTCACCGCTAGCTTAGCTTAGCATAATGAATGGAATCCTATGTTGCCAGATAGCATGTCCTGAGTAAAAGTGATCCAAAAACCCACCTAATGACTTCTTGTGGCCTGCGTATTCACACCGAGAACAACTAGCGACGCAGATTAAGACGCAGAGATATCACGCAACACACTGCGGTCGCTCGACAGCCGGAGGACGTGAGGATGAGCCGTGATATCTCTGCTTCCCCATAATATAGTCCCAATATCTGCCTAAATCGCCTCGTCTTAATCTGCATCGCTAGTTGTTCTCGGTGTGAATACGCAGGCCACAAGAAGTCATTAGGTGGGGTTTTTGGATCACTTACTCAGGACATGCTATCTGGCAACATAGGATTCCATTCATTATGCTAAGCTAAGCTAGTGGCGACCCTGCCAAACTAAAGCAATGCACTGAGACACAAACGCATTCACCCACACATCTAAATGTAGGAGAGAAGCTGAATAAGCCCCATCTCTAAACACGCCGGAGTGTTCCTTTAAACAACTGATCAATCAATCAATGAACTTTATTTATATCGCGTTTTTACAACGCCGATTGTTTCAAAGCAGCTTCACAGTGTTAAACAGGACAATACTGCAACAGAATTAGATTTTCTGAGAAAGCATTTCCCGACTCCTCTGAGATGTCAGTCAGAAGCTGGTCTGGGTTCCGATCCTCACCGTGAGGTTTGGGAATTTGAGGCGGATGCGCAGGAAGTTGGGGATAATGGAGTCGAAGTGCATGTAGCGGAAGGCGACGGTGGTGATGCTGGAGGCCGTTTGGATGCCCCAACACCGCTCCAATGTCTCCAGGGCCCCGGGGCCAAAAAGACGAAGCGTCTCGCCGTCCAACTCGGCCAGATGAGAGTCAGACATGGACAGACTCTGAACACTGAGACAGAAACTCACATTAGGAGATACACTGCCAAAAATGCTCTTCTTACTCAGTATTTTTGTCTTGTTTCCAGTCCAATTATTTAAATATTCTTAAATCAAGATGCATTTAATAGATCAGTAAAACGACATAAAATATTTGTGCTTGTTTTCTGGGTGAAAAATATCTAAATGAAGAGAGTTTTTGCTTAAAATAAGATAAATAATCTGCCAATGGGGTGAGAAAAATAATCTTAATTCAAACAGAAAACAAGATTATTTTTCTCCCCCCATTGGCAGATTATTTATCTTATTTTAAGCAAAAACTCTCTTCATTTTGAGTTATTTTTCTCCAAAACAAGACAATAATTTGCACTTGTCTAGTAAATGTTTCTTAATGTAAATTAATCCCATTAAATATGTCAAATATTTAAAGTCAGCCTCTATTTTCTTAAATGCGTGCATCACATCTTGTATAAATTAAACGCAGTTATAAATCATATAATGTACGGTTGTTGTGTACACTGCAAAAAATGCTTTTCTTACTTAGTATGTGTTTAGACTAGAAACGAGACGTGAGAAAAGCATTTTCTGCAGTGTCCGCATGGCAGTGGCGTTCCAGCACGGTTCGGTTTATTATAATTGGAGCGATTAGGTTTTGAGAGGTTGATTCAGAGGAATAATGAGTGTTTAACCAGCAGCTCTTGATGAGACGCGTGTGATTCTCTGCCCACACACAGACGGATAAAACACTCGAGCATCAGACGCTCTTTAATGGACGGATGGATCTGAGCCGCTCATTCTGTTCCACAAACGCTGATCATTTAATGCCCTGGCTCAGAGATTCACGGATAAAGCAGATATTACTACACAAATACACTGAAGATCATCGTGTGTCGTTAATGTGTGTGTCTCATCTGTTCCGCATCATTCGTGACATTATTATTGTCATCGTTATTGTAAACCTCAAGACTGCACAATTCCCTTGGCACCTTTATTTGTATATATATATATTTTTTGAGTCAGAGAAAGAGAGAGTCAGACACGTCAAAAAGTGAATAACTTTAGAAATGTGTGGATTAGTGCTTACTAGAGACGCGAACTGTTTGGAACGGTTCAGTCTGATTTGGTGAACTGGTTCACTAAATGGAACCGGTTCAAACGAACGATTCGTTGGCGAACCGGTCCTCACTAAAGTTCACACGCTGACAAATCAAACATTATCCTTCCTGAGTGTGTGTGTGTGTGTGTGTGTGTGTGTGGAAATGCGAATGTGCTAATATGTACATGAATGCTGCGTGAGATCAGAGATCGAGATCGTTATCACTATAACTCACGAGACTCCCGCACGTACTGTACGACACACACATAGCACTCTTCAGAAACAATCGCAGAATACGACAGAGCTCGTGTTTTAAAGCAATCAATGAAATGAACAATTCACTAAAAACACGCTGTGAGACTCTCTTCTCTCTGATGTAGCCTAATCAGACGGGCCTTCTTTTATTTATATCAGCACTGTTTTGGACTGTTTGAATGAATTCGATTACTGGACCACTGAACACTTTGATGTCATTCAGTTTAATGCTTAAACTCAAACAGAGAATCGCAGTGGTGATTGTGATCAACTCCCGACTTCTATGATCGACTGCATGATGCAAATTACGTTAATGTCGCAGATTCACGTAACGTTACTTCTGTAATTTGCGTTCAATTATTTTAACGCGTTAACATCAACAGCCCTAATATATATATATATATATATATATATATATATATATATATATATATATATATATATATATATATATATGTATTAGAGCTTGGCAATCAATTATTTACATCCAAAATAAAACTATGTTTACATAATGTGTGTGTGTGTGTGTGCGTGTGTGTGTGTGTGTGTGTGTTTGTGTGTGTTGTACCTGGGGTCTCTGGGGCTGTTGGGGCGGCTGGCCGATCGTAACCTGCTGTCACTCCCTCCGGCAGAGACTGTAAGTGGACTCAAGCGCCTTTGACAGAGAAACACACCAGTCAAACACACACACACACACACACACACACACACACACACACACACTCGCGCGCACACACACACGCGCACTCTCACACACATGTACACACACACACACACACACACACACACACACACACAGACAGACAGACAAACAAACGCACGCGCACACGCGCTCTGTGAGCCGTCTGTCACCTGGGCTCGTCTGGCGATGTCTCCGGAGCGTTCCCATTGGTCTGCGCGGGGCTGTGGGCGGGGCTGTTCTCTGGACTGCCGTCTTCCTTGGAGCCGTTCTGCGCTGGAAGCTCGAGGCTGGCTTTAAGCCCCTCCCACTGCTGCGCTGCATTCTGGATGGCCAGCCGACGCCGTTCCTGCGACCACAGAGAGACCATAACCCACTGACCATAACCCACTGACCATAACCACTGACCATAACCCACTGACCATAACCACTGACCATAACCCACTGACCATAACCACTGACCATAACCCCTCACCATAACCCATGACCATAACCACTGACCATAACCCACTGACCATAACCCCTCACCATAACCCACTGACCATAACCACTGACCATAACCACTGACCATAACCCACTGACCATAACCCACTGACCATAACCACTGACCATAACCCCTCACCATAACCCACTGACCATAACCACTGACCATAACCACTGACCATAACCCACTGACCATAACCCACTGACCATAACCACTGACCATAACCCACTGACCATAACCCACTGACCATAACCACTGACCATAACCCACTGACCATAACCCACTGACCATAACCCACTGACCATAACCCACTGACCATAACCCACTGACCATAACCACTGACCATAACCCACTGACCATAACCCACTGACCATAACCACTGACCATAACCCACTGACCATAACCACTGACCATAACCCACTGACCATAACCACTGACCATAACCCACTGACCATAACCCACTGACCATAACCACTGACCATAACCACTGACCATAACCCCTCACCATAACCCATGACCATAACCCCTCACCATAACCCATGACCATAACCACTGACCATAACCCCTCACCATAACCCATGACCATAACCCCTCACCATAACCCATGACCATAACCACTGACCATAACCCACTGACCATAACCCCTCACCATAACCCACTGACCATAACCCACTGACCATAACCACTGACCATAACCCACTGACCATAACCACTGACCATAACCCACTGACCATAACCCATGACCATAACCCCTCACCATAACCCATGACCATAACCCATGAACATAACCCCTCACCATAAACCACTGACCATAACCACTGACCATAACCACTGACCATACCCCACTGACCATAACCACTGACTCCATCCTAATAGAGTGTGTGTGTGTGTGTGTGTGTGTGTGTGTGTGTGTGTGTGTGTGTGTGTGTGTGTGTGTGTGTGTGTGTGTGTGTGTGTGTGTAAGTGTGAGAGTGTGACACAGATGTGACAGATGAAGCATCCCTTTCATCCCGAGCATTTGAGTGTGTGTGTGCATGTGTGTGTGCATGTGTGCGTGCATGTGTGTGTGTGTGTGTGTGTGTGTGTGTGTGTGTGTGTGTGTGTGCATGTGTGCGTGCATGTGTGTGTGTGTGCATATGTGAGTGTGTGTGTGTGTGTGTGTGCGTGTGCGCATGTACCTTGTGCGCAGCCAGTTTGTGACTCTCTTTCTTCTTCTCATCCTCCTTTCGTGCCGAAACACTCGCCGTGCGTCTCTCCTCCTCCTGCAGAACACCATCAAAGACACAATTAACACACACACACACACACAGAGGATTATTTTCAGATGATGTGCCATCCGGCCCAGCTGTTTTCTTCCCAGCATGCACTGCAACAGTTTTGGAGGCTGGAACCGCAGCATTTGGAGAGAGATGGAGATCAGGCGAAACATTTCTCTTTTATAAACACCCAATTAATACAATGAAAAATTTATATTAATACATTTAAAACTAGTTCGTATAAAGTTACATCATCTCATTTCTACTCACTATTTATTTATTTAATTTTTAATCGAAATTTTTCTTTAATTTATATGTATCAAATGTTTATATATTTTAATATAACGCCATCTATATATGAATAGCCACCTAATTTATTTTATTTTAATCACATCTATTATTTATTTATTTTCTAATCTAGTCTTTTTTAAATTAAATAAATAGATTATAGAAATTATACAGGGAGTAACGCAATGTTGTAACGCATTATTTCTCAAAGTAAGTTTCCCCAACAGTGATTATAATCCTGGAGCCGTCGGTCAGACTCACGGTGACCCGCTTCATGTCCAGCAGCTGAAGGCGAGGCGAGCAGCAGCGGAGGAGAGTCTGTCTGTAGCATGACTCCAGAGCCACAGGATTCCCATCGACGCTCAGCTCAGCCAGAGAGCGGCAGTCCCACAGACAGGCCAGCGCATCAAAACTACACACACACACACACACACACACGTCAGCATCACATCCCGATCCCACAGTGTGCAACAGTCACTTCTGATTTCAGACAGGACGAGAATCGTCTAATGTCATGTTACTTCCTTCCGTTTGAAAGCCCATTTCTGTAATCGCAACTTTTTATTCACAAAAGCATTTCGCGATCGAGGCAGATCCTTTCATCCACCAAACCCCTTAAAAGAGTTGAGAGATATAAACTCAGAATTACGAGATTTAAACTCAGTATTACGAGAAAAACTCAGATTTACAATAAAGTCAGAATTACGAGATATAAAGTCAGAATTACGAGAAAGTCAGAATTACGAGATTAAAACTCAGAATTACGAGATTTAAACTCAGTATTACGAGAAAAACTCAGATTTACAATAAAGTCAGAATTACGAGATATAAAGTCAGAATTACGAGAAAGTCAGAATTACGAGATATAAACTCAGAATTACGAGAAAAACTCAGAATTACGAGATTAAAACTCAGAATTACGAGAAAAACTCAGAATTACGAGAGTCAGAATTACGAGATATAAAGTCAGAATTACAAGATTTAAACTCAGAATTACGAGAAAGTCAGAATTACGAGAGTCAGAATTACGAGATATAAAGTCAGAATTACAAGATTTAAACTCAGAATTACGAGAGTCAGAATTACGAGATATAAAGTCAGAATTACAAGATTTAAACTCAGAATTACGAGAGTCAGAATTACGAGATATAAACTCAGAATTACGAGAAAAACTCAGAATTACGAGATTTAAACTCAGAATTACGAGAAAAACACAGATTTACAATAAAGTCAGAATTACGAGATTTAAACTCAATATTACGAGAAAAACTCCGATTTACAATAAAGTCAGAATTACGAGATATAAAGTCAGAATTACGAGAAAAACTCAGTATTACGAGAAAAACTCCGATTTACAATAAAGTCAGAATTACGAGATATAAAGTCAGAATTACGAGAAAGTCAGAATTACGAGATATAAACTCAGAATTACGAGATTAAAACTCAGAATTACGAGAAAAACTCAGAATTACGAGATATAAAGTCAGAATTACGAGATATAAAGTCAGAATTACGAGATTTAAACTCAGAATTACGAGAAAGTCAGAATTACGAGATTAAAACTCAGAATTACGAGATTTAAACTCAGTATTACGAGAAAAACTCAGATTTACAATAAAGTCAGAATTACGAGATATAAAGTCAGAATTACGAGAAAGTCAGAATTACGAGATATAAACTCAGAATTACGAGAAAAACTCAGAATTACGAGATTAAAACTCAGAATTACGAGAAAAACTCAGAATTACGAGAGTCAGAATTACGAGATATAAAGTCAGAATTACAAGATTTAAACTCAGAATTACGAGAAAGTCAGAACTACGAGAGTCAGAATTACGAGATATAAAGTCAGAATTACAAGATTTAAACTCAGAATTACGAGAGTCAGAATTACGAGATATAAACTCAGAATTACGAGAAAAACTCAGAATTACGAGATTTAAACTCAGAATTACGAGAAAAACACAGATTTACAATAAAGTCAGAATTACGAGATTTAAACTCAATATTACGAGAAAAACTCCGATTTACAATAAAGTCAGAATTACGAGATATAAAGTCAGAATTACGAGAAAGTCAGAATTACGAGATATAAACTCAGAATTACGAGATTAAAACTCAGAATTACGAGAAAAACTCAGAATTACGAGAAAAACTCAGAATTACGAGATTTAAACTCCGAATTACGAGATTTAAACTCAGAATTACGAGAAAGTCAGAATTACGAGAAAAACTCAGAATTGCAAGAACAAACTAAATTCGAGATATAAACTCAGAATTGTGCGATATAACACCAAACAAACCAGAATTGCTTGATTAAAAATTAAATCACAAAAAAATGTCAATATGTCTCAATGTTACGTAGACGTGACCCCTGACCTTCATTTAGCCCCGCCCACAGACGCTCACACACACATGCCGGCTCTGGATGCAGCAGTATGACACAGCAGGAATGAGGAGAAACTCGCGCAACGCTAACCGTCACATCATGCAGAACTCACAGCACAATAAAACACCAATTACTGAAGCATGTTCCCATGGTAACAGAATCAGACACACAGGACCACAGTCCAAGCGCTCCCGCCCATGTGTGTGTGTGTGTGTGTGTGCACTGCAGCAGTACGAGGACAGGACGGGGTTAAACACACACTAATGCTAGTCTTACCTGCGGATGCTGTTAGCGCTGAGAAACAAACGCTGCAGGCGAGGAAGACGCTCCACATTCGTCTGCAGACCAACAGAGAGACAGAGATGAGGATCAGTCACACACACACACACACACACACCGCTGCGGCTTAACACTGATGGGAGGGGCCGCGGAAGAGCAGGACAACTGCGGGGGAGGGGCCCGTGTGTGTGTGTGTGTGTGTGTGTGTGTGTGTGTGTGTGTGTATGTGTGTGTGTGTGTGTGTGTGTGAAGAGAGAGAGATGCTCAAATTCAGCACACACACACAGGAAGTGATCGACAGCAAAAACAGCCAGGCTTTGTTTTCAGCAGGAGGCTTTTCACACAAAAGCAGTTCGCACTTGCTAGGATGTTGTTGATGAGGGTTGCTAAGATATTTCTAAGTGGTTGCTAGGGTGTTGAGGATGGTTGCTAGGATGTTGTTGATGAGGGTTGCTAAGATATTTCTAAGTGGTTGCTAGGGTGTTGAGGATGGTTGCTAGGATGTTGTTGATGAGGGTTTGCTAAGATATTTCTAAGTGGTTGCTAGGGTGTTGAGGATGGTTGCTAGGATGTTGTTGATGAGGGTTGCTAAGATATTTCTGAGTGGTTGCTAGGGTGTTAAAGATGGTTGCTAAGATGTTGCTGATGAGGGTTGCTAAGTTGTTGCTAAGTGGTTGCTAGGGTGTTGAGGATGGTTGCTAAGATACTTTTAATGGGGGTTGCTACGGTGTTTCTAAGTGGTTGCTAGGGTGTTGAGGATGGTTGCTATGGTGTTAAGGGGGGTTGCTAAGATGTTGTTGAAGAGGGTTGTTAAGATGTTTCTATTTGGTATCTAGGGTGTTTGCACCCTGTATATGCTGCCACTGGGAGATATCATTAGAAACCATGGTGTTCGTTTTCATTGTTATGCTGAAGATACTCAGCTCTATAGTTCTTCATGCCCTGATATAAAAAATTCGATGACTATGTCTATGTGCCACTGTTGGTGCTTTCGGCGGGGTCAGGGGTCAGAGGTCACCCTGACTGGTCCATACGCCTCAAACTGAGCTGCTCTGTGTATTCTGACAGCTTTCTATCAGAACCAGCATTAACTTCTGGAGCAGTTTGAGCTCCAGTAGCTCGTCTGTTTGATCGGACCCCACGGGCCAGCCTTCGCTCCCCACGGTCATCAATGAGCCTTGGCCGCCCATGACCCTGTGGCCGGTTCTCCACTGGTCCTTCCTTGGAGCACTTTTGATAGATACTGACCACTGCAGACCGGGAACAGCCCACAAGAGCTGCAGTTTTGGAGATGCTCTGACCCAGTCGTCTAGCCGTCACAATCTGGCCAAACTCGCTCAAATCCTTACGCTTGCCCATTTCTCCTGCTTCACACACATCAACTCTGAGGACTAAATGTTCACTTGCTGCCTAATATATCCCACCCACTAACAGGAGCCGTGATCAAGAGATCATAATGGTCATAATGTTATGCTAGTAAGGATTGAGTGACGCGTGTTGAACTCACCACAGATGTGATGGCGTTGTGTCGCAGGTTCAGTTCGCTCAGACTCTTCAAGCCCTGCAGATTCTCCACTCGAGTGATGCGGTTTCCCGACAGATTCAGCAAACGAAGATTTGACAAACCAGACAGGTTTTCAATCTGAGAGATCTGAGGAGAGACGACAACCGTACGTTTATGATTTATAACTGCGTTTATTTAATACACGATGTGATGTAAGGGATAATAGTCTCAAATAAATTACACACTAAATATTGTCTTGAGATTAAATATTTTATTAGCTCTTACGCAAAGCTTCCGCGAAGAAAAACAGTTCCAGACTGCTTTAAGCCTTTATCTATCGCTGCTAAATGTTGAGAATGAATGCTGAAAGGGTTAGTTCACCCAAAAATGAAACCAAGCCTCTGATTTACTCACCCTCAGGTCATTATAGGTGTTTATGACATTCTTCTGTCAGACAAATACAATCAGAGTTATATTTAAAAAGTCCAGGCTAACGTTAATCCCAGCAGTAGTTGGAGCTGTTTATGAAGTCCATTAAATGCAGCTGTCCGTCAAATAACGTGCTCCACACGACTCCGATGGGTTAATAGAGCCGTCTGATTCCAATCGATGCGTTTGTGTCAGAAAAATATCCATATTTAAAACTTTATAAAGGAAACCTGCCTTGAAGTCTTCCATTGTAACCCACGGCTGTTTAAGCCACAAGATGGCGCCAGCGTTAAGCGCAGAAGTAGAACCGGTCGAGATAACTCGCAGTACCCGGATGAGCGGTGTGTGTTATCTGGGAATAACATACCGCTGGAATGCGCGATTGACCAATCAGGATCAAGTATTTCACAGAGCCGTGTAATAAACCGGGATATCAACACACATTTAGGAATTAGAGGCTGACTTTAAATATTTGACATA
>NC_090187.1:45103551-45113551 GCF_024679245.1 Pseudorasbora parva
AGAGAGAGAGAGAGAGAGAGAGAGAGAGAGAGAGAGAGAGAGAGAGAGAGAGAGAGAGAGAGAGAGAGAGATTATTAAAAAAGCAATTATTTCAAAAACATTAATACAAATTAACAAACAAAAAAACACTACATAATTTAACTACCTTAATTCATGTATAAAAAACAACTCATCATTGAGCACAGAACACATCCCAACATCACAGCACCATTCAATCTCAAAAACATTGATTGCATTCATCATTTTATAATAATTAAAATCAACAAGAATTCTTGATTTAAACATATTCTTAAAAACAGATACAATATGTTGTCCGTTTCTCTGCTCTAATTCATTTCTTCTGGAAATATAAATTGCAAGTTTGGCTTGTCCTACAATGAAGTTCATTAATTGACACTTGTATTTCTGAAGTCTACTATACTTAAAACCAAAAATAAAACATTGCTTTGTAAAGAAAGTCCCTAATAAAGAAAATAAAAATTCTAAGAGATCAAAGAGTGGGGAAAGTCTAAAGCAATTCATAAAACAATGAAATATTGTTTCTCTCTCTGAACAGAAAGGACAAATATCATTTACATTGGGATTCATTTTTGTCACAAAAGCATTAGTGGCTATTGCACCACGCAGGATTCTCCATTGGAGATCACCTGCCCGTTTAGTCAATGGTGGTTTGTATAGTACTCTCCACTCCGGCTTCATTTCCTCTACCACTCCCAGTTTGTCTCTCCACACTGTGTCAACTCTGCCTTTTAACGTATGCTTATTAATTACCTTCACAATGCATTTGTATATCACCTTTCCTTTAACTGTACAAAAATCAACATTTTCATTTATATTGAAAGACAACAATGGACTGTTATATGAAGACTTTTCAAGATCAGGTATAATTCTGATATCTGGGAACAAGTCATTCGAGTCAGGGGAAATATCACCCATGCAGTATCTATCTAGGAGAGTTTTTTCCTTGGAGTTTAAAACCCCGTCCAGTTTGTTCAGAAACTTTCTTACAAATCTCACTGATCTTATATCCAGAAGTATGGCAACGGTTTCTGCATTCTTTAGTCCAGGTCCTGTTTTGTCCACAAGATCTTTCAATTGCAAAACTTTTTTTGACACAAGCAAGTCTTTTAGCCCTGGAAAGTCATCTCCCGACACATCAAGGCGACTCCCGAAAACCACAGGTTCCTCCAGCAACCAAAAGAGAGAGGTAGCTGACTCTGTCCACTGATGTTTAAAAAGTCTCCACGCTTTAAAAAGACTTTTATAAAAAGAGGGTAGTCCGGTCATATCTAGAAGAGTATGATCCATTAAGAAAAGTGCATCATGAAGTCCCATTCCATTCACCTCATGCAAAATGATTTGTGCCAAGGGTTTCCACACTAGATTCTGAGGTCCCGTCAGTAATCGCTGAATAAACTGCAACCGATAAGTCGCTCCTCTACTGACCAGATTCACCAGGCCTTGACCTCCTTCATCTCTTGGCAGGAAAAGAACACTTTGAGGTGTCCAGTGCAAATTATCCCAGAAAAAGTTGACCATCTCTCCTTGAAGTTTTGGTAAAAGTCCAACAGGCGGATCAACACATGCAAGTTTATGCCATAAAGAGGACCCAACCAGATTGTTGATTATAAGTGTACGGCCTCGATAAGACAGTTTGGGAAGCAGCCATTTCCATTTCTGTAAACGTCCTTTTATTTTTTCCAGCATACAATCCCAATTCTTTTGAATAAAATCATCATTTCCTAAAAAAATTCCAAGATATTTGAATCCACCTTTCTTCCAGATTAGACCTCCAGGTAAACTGGGAGGACATTTATCCCAGTCACCCATTAAAAGGGCCTCAGTTTTCCCCCAGTTGACTTTTGCCGAAGAGATTTTATTAAAGCAGTTAACAACAAACTCTAATTTTTTAATATCATCAGCACAAGATATAAAAACAATTACATCATCGGCATAAGCAGAAAGGTGCAGCGAGACATTATAGTGTGGTATGGTAAACCCACTCAACTCAGTTCTTAATTTATGAAGCAGAGGTTCAATGGCCAGGGAGTATAACATTCCTGACATAGCACATCCCTGTCGAACTCCCCTCTGGACTTCAAAAGGAGCACTCAAACCACCATTGACTTTGAGTATACTCTCAATGTTACTGTACATGGCCTCTATCATATTTATAAAACTCTGATTAAAACCAAAAGCTTCTAAAACATCTCTCAAATATCCATGTTCTACACGGTCGAAGGCTTTTTCCTGGTCTAATGAAATTAGACCACAATTAACACCTAATATTGCAACCTCAAGAACATCTCTGACCAAAGATATATTATCGAAGATGGATCTATTGGGTATACAATAATTCTGATCAGAATGTATTACTTGACTCAGAACTTTACTTAGCCTTGTGGCTAGAGCCTTTGATACACTCTAAAAAATGCTGGGTTAAAAACAACCCAAGTTGGGTTGAAAATGCACCGACCCAACAATTGGGTTGTTTTAACCCAATGGTTGAGTTGTTCTTACCCAGCAATTGGGTTGTCTTAAGCAACATTTAACCCAACCACTGGGTTAAAACAACTCAACCATTGGGTTAAAACAACTCAACCACTGGGTTAAAACAACTCAACCACTGGGTTAAAACAACTCAACCATTGGGTTAAAACAACTCAACCATTGGGTTAAAACAACTCAACCATTGGGTTAAAACAACTCAACCACTGGGTTAAAACAACTCAACCACTGGGTTAAAACAACTCAACCACTGGGTTAAAACAACTCAACCACTGGGTTAAAACAACTCAACCACTGGGTTAAAACAACTCAACCATTGGGTTAAAACAACTCAACCATTGGGTTAAAACAACTCAACCATTGGGTTAAAACAACTCAACCACTGGGTTAAAACAACTCAACCATTGGGTTAAAACAACTCAACCACTGGGTTAAAACAACTCAACCACTGGGTTAAAACAACTCAACCACTGGGTTAAAACAACTCAACCACTGGGTTAAAACAACTCAACCATTGGGTTAAAACAACTCAACCATTGGGTTAAAACAACTCAACCACTGGGTTAAAACAACTCAACCACTGGGTTAAAACAACTCAGCCACTGGGTTAAAACAACTCAACCACTGGGTTAAAACAACTCAACCATTGGGTTAAAACAACTCAACCACTGGGTTAAAACAACTCAACCATTGGGTTAAAACAACTCAACCACTGGGTTAAAACAACTCAACCATTGGGTTAAAACAACTCAACCATTGGGTTAAAACAACTCAACCACTGGGTTAAAACAACTCAACCACTGGGTTAAAACAACTCAACCACTGGGTTAAAACAACTCAACCACTGGGTTAAAACAACTCAACCATTGGGTTAAAACAACTCAACCATTGGGTTAAAACAACTCAACCACTGGGTTAAAACAACTCAACCACTGGGTTAAAACAACTCAGCCACTGGGTTAAAACAACTCAACCACTGGGTTAAAACAACTCAACCATTGGGTTAAAACAACTCAACCACTGGGTTAAAACAACTCAACCATTGGGTTAAAACAACTCAACCACTGGGTTAAAACAACTCAACCATTGGGTTAAAACAACTCAACCATTGGGTTAAAACAACTCAACCACTGGGTTAAAACAACTCAACCACTGGGTTAAAACAACTCAACCACTGGGTTAAAACAACTCAACCACTGGGTTAAAACAACTCAACCACTGGGTTAAAACAACTCAACCATTGGGTTAAAACAACTCAACCATTGGGTTAAAACAACTCAACCACTGGGTTAAAACAACTCAACCACTGGGTTAAAACAACTCAGCCACTGGGTTAAAACAACTCAACCACTGGGTTAAAACAACTCAACCATTGGGTTAAAACAACTCAACCACTGGGTTAAAACAACTCAACCATTGGGTTAAAACAACTCAACCACTGGGTTAAAACAACTCAACCATTGGGTTAAAACAACTCAACCATTGGGTTAAAACAACTCAACCACTGGGTTAAAACAACTCAACCACTGGGTTAAAACAACTCAACCATTGGGTTAAAACAACTCAACCACTGGGTTAAAACAACTCAACCACTGGGTTAAAACAACTCAACCACTGGGTTAAAACAACTCAACCACTGGGTTAAAACAACTCAACCATTGGGTTAAAACAACTCAACCACTGGGTTAAAACAACTCAACCACTGGGTTAAAACAACTCAACCATTGGGTTAAAACAACTCAACCATTGGGTTAAAACAACTCAACCACTGGGTTAAAACAACTCAACCACTGGGTTAAAACAACTCAACCACTGGGTTAAAACAACTCAACCATTGGGTTAAAACAACTCAACCATTGGGTTAAAACAACTCAACCATTGGGTTAAAACAACTCAACCACTGGGTTAAAACAACTCAATTGTTGGGTCGGTGCATTTTCAACCAAACTTGGGTTGTTTTTAACCCAGCATTTTTTAGAGTGTAGTATTTTATAATCGGCACATAAAAGAGATATTGGTCTCCAATTACTTATATTTTGGAGATCTCCCTTTTTAGGCAAAAGAGTAATAACAGCTCTTCTACAGCTTAACGGTAACAATCCTTTATTCAAACTGTCATTAAGGACCAAAAAGAAATCTTCACCAATCACTGGCCATAAAATTTTATAAAAATCAACAGGAACCCCGTCAATACCAGGAGCCTTTCCATTTTCCATATCCATCATAGCTGTATATAGTTCATTTTGTGACAATGATTGTTTAAGCACATTATTAGACTCCTCATCAATCTTTGGAAGATCATTCAGAAAAGAAAATGTTTCATCTTCTCTTTGAACCAACTCACATTTATATAAATTTGAGTAGAAATCAACAGCGTGTTTGCGTATTTCACTAGGTTCAACAAGCTCTTTTCCAGTATCAGATCTTAATGAGTGAATAATACGACTTTGTCCATTTTTTTTTCCAAATTGAAAAAAAATTTGGATGGTGCATCCATTTGTGAGATGCTTTGAAAACGGGAACGAATTAATGCCCCTTGTGCTTTCACACCCAATAAGTCTGCAAGCAAATCTTTTTTAGATTTACTACTTTCAAAACATTCACCGTCACTTGTAGAAGCTGTTGTGCTCCAAAGTTCAACTATTTCAAATTCTAACTTTTTCATTGACTGGGCCATTTCTTTTGTAGCATTTAAAGTATACTCTTGACAGAGTTGTTTAATGTGAACCTTGCCACAATCCCACCACTGTTGCAAGGAAGTATAAAACAGTTTTTGTTCTTTAAAATTTTCCCAAAACAAAATAAAAGTGTCAATAAACTTTTTATCATTTAAAAGTGATGTATTAAAATGCCAATACGCACTCTTCAAATTCACAGAATTAATGAAAATGTTTCAAATAACACAACAATGATCAGAAAAACCAACTGGAATTATTTTACAGCCTCTAGCCAGATTTGCTTGAAAATGAAACACATAAAGCCTATCCAGCCTTGCCATAGAAATAAGATTATCTCTACTATGTGCCCAGGTATATTGTCTATTCTTGTGATGCATGTTTCTCCAAACATCACACAAATCAAATGCTCTTATTAGTTGTGTAAGAGCTTTTTGTGAGGCGACATGTGGCTCTAAGTGATTTCTGTCGAACTGATCATTTTCAGTACAGTTAAAATCTCCACCAAGGAACAATAATTCTTCTGAGTTTAAATATTTCATAGCAACACTAATTGTATCAAAAAACACTAATCTTTCAGCCCCTTTTGTGGGGGCATAGACATTTAAAAAAGTCATTATAGTGTTTTCAAACTTAGCTTTAACTTTTAAAAGACGACCTTTAACTATTTCTTCTATTTCACAAGACATTGGCAGTGATTTCTTTGAAAACAGAACAGCTACTCCGCCACTACTAGAAGACATGTGACTCATAAAAATGTGCCCATCCCATTCTTTTTTCCAGTCTACCTCATTTTTTAAGTCACTGTGTGATTCTTGAATAAACGTAATCAATGTGCTTTTGATTAATAAATTCAAACAAACACATTCTCTTCTGACCGTCTCTGGCACCATTTAAATCGAGAGTTCCAATTTTAAAGTCTCCCATTGAAAACGATGGTTTTAAGAAACAGAAGTAATTAAAAGAAACAGTCAGCAAGGCAAAGACTTCTACCAGAAAAAATAAGTTACACCATATCTTGTTTTTCATCATTAAGGATTCGCTTTCTAAGTTTACTCACAATTTTTCTGAGACGGTAAACATCTTTATCTACAAAAGCACCTTCTTTCATTAGAATTTTTGCATCATTAATGAAAGTTGAGCGATCAGGGAAATAATCTTCAACCTGAACTCCAGGTAGGCCTTTAGTTTCTTTCAAAAACTTGCTAATTTCCTCAACTTTATATACTGTTGTCTGGTTTTCATTTTCATTTTGCGATGAAAGATGGGAACAATCAGAAGTATTGAAATCCGTAGAGTCACTTTCATTTTCTGAGTATAAATATTCAGTTTCATTTTTGTCTTTTTTTGCTTGTTTAATCACCTTGCTCTGACAAACTTTCTTCCTTTTAGTAGGGACTTTGAAGATTGACTCTACGCCCATCTCTAATTCAACAACACCCTCACTGACCTGTTTATCAGCAGTCATTGTATCTGTATTTACAGAGATGTCACTGCTTGAATGAGCCTTTTCAAAAACCATAAGATCATATCCAGAGCACAAACCTGCAGTAACCTCAGCCATAGTGGGTTTATTTGGCTTAATGGCAACCGCTTTACCAGAACCTGACTCAACAGCATCAGAGGCCGCAACATCCTCTGTAACAGACACAGCCTCAGAATGAGCACTCTGAGAGTTCGGCTGTACAGTAGCATCTTCATCCACTCTTTCAGGACAAGCACGTATCAGATGACCAATTTTGCCACAACCAAAGCATTTCATTATGCTTTCAGATGTTGCGTAAACTGTGTAGTTAAAGTCCTCAACTTTAACATTAAAAGACAGATTAAGTTCGTCAGCATTATTCTTCAAGATCATATAAACCTGTCTCCGAAACGACACTGCATGTTTCAGCAAGGGTGATTTGCAGCTAAGAGCAATTTTCCTAATGGGGGAAACTATCTTACCAAAGGAAGACAATTCTTTAGCAATACTTGCATCAGAAACAAAAGGAGGCACGTTTGACAAAATAATCTTTCTGGAAGGGCTACAAGTGTGTGTGTGAGAGAGAGAGTGTGTGAGAAAAATATATTAGAGTGAGTGTGTGTGTGTGTGTGTGTGTGTGTGTGTGTGTGAGAGAGAAATATAATAGTGTGTGTGTGAGAGAGAGTGAGTGTGTGTTTGTGTATGAGAGAGAAATATAAGAGTATGTGTGTTAGTGAGAAATATAAGAGTGTGTGTGTGAGAGAGTGTGTGTGTATGAGAGAGAAATATAAGAGTGTGTGTGTGAGAGAGAGTGAGTGTGTGTTTGTGTATGAGAGAGAAATATAAGAGTATGTGTGTTAGTGAGAAATATAAGAGTGTGTGTGTGAGAGAGTGTGTGTGTATGAGAGAGAAATATAAGAGTGTGTGTGTGAGAGAGAGTGTGTGAGAAAAATATATTAGAGTGAGTGTGTGTGTGTGTGAGAGAGAAATATAATAGTGTGTGTGTGAGAGAGAGTGAGTGTGTGTTTGTGTATGAGAGAGAAATATAAAAGTGTGTGTGTTAGTGAGAAATATAAGAGTGTGTGTGTGAGAGAGAGTGTGTGTGTATGAGAGAGAAATATAAGAGTGTGTGTGTGTGTGTGTGTGTGTGTGTGTGTGTGTGTGTGTGTGTGATCTTCAGAAGTGAAACTCTTACCGCAGGAGGCAGAAATCTCCCCGTCGCGTTATCATCCTCGTCGCGCTTCTGCTGTTTATAAGAGCGCATCTCCCGCGGTCTGCAGTAACGCGGCGCGTCTGCAGGTGAAGAGCGTCACTCCGCGTCCTTAGCAACTAACTTTACCAAAACAGTTACGGGCACTTCCGGTGACCCCATGCGGAAGCCCCATGCATCTCTCATGAACGCCCCCAGTGAGAAACATCACCACAGTGCAAATAGCAGTTTTATTTACAAGAAGTTATTGCATTCAAAAAACATGACAGCATTTAATCTAACTATATAATAACGATAAAGATTACAGTGGCTTCATAAATGAATTAAAAACATGAAAAACAAAACCTGATGCATATTCTGTTCTAGAAGTTAAAGGCACAATATGTAAGATATTAAAATCAATAGACTGTCAGAACCACTAGAACGGTGTTACATACTGTGTTGACCTCTGTATATTATCACAAATGTTTCCAAGAATGGTTAAATCCAGAGAAATGAGCGATTTTAACCAGGGCCGGTGTGCCTGTTTCGCCTAATGACATCATACCCGCGGTATCCTCGAGTTCCGGTTTCCATGGAAACACATAGGGCCCTATTTTACCGATCTGAGTATAAAGCGCACGGTGCACTTAGTGCGTGTCCGAATCCACTTTTGCTAGTTTAATGATGGCTTCATAAATTGATTTAAAACATAAAATAAAAACCTGATGCATATTCTTTGTTCATTCTAGAAGAGATAAAAAAATAAACAAACGTATGAAAGTGACTTGAACGCACTGCTCAGGCGTCTTTACAGGGAATCCTCTCTGTTCGTGATTTAGCTTTTCTTGAACACCTCAAAACTTACCGTTCGTGTTTTGCGTCGGCTATGATTAATAATGATATTGAATGAATTGAACCTCAAGTACCCTAGCAACTGCCTAGAAACCACCCAGAACATCTCAGCAACTGCCTAGCAACCACCAAGAACACCATAGCAACTTCATATCAACCACCTACCAACCATCCAGTATAACCTATCAACAGCCTAGCAACCGACTAGCAACCACCCATGAACATCTGAGCAACTGCCTAGCAACCACTAAGAACACCATAGCAACTTCATCTCAACCACCTAGCAACCATCCAGTATACCCTATCAGCAGCCTAGCAACCCACTAGAAACACCCTAAGCAACCACCTATCAACCACCCAGAACATCTGAGCAACTGCCTAGCAACCACTGAGAACCCCATAGCAACCTTATATAAACCATCTAGCAACCATCCAGTATACCCAGTCAACAGCCTAGCAACCACCCTTGGAACCCACTAGAAACACCCTAGGCAACCACCTAGCAACCACCCAGAACATCTTAGCAACTACCTAACAACAACAATTAAAAACACCATAGCAACCTCATATCAACCACCAAAAAACCATCCAGTATACCCTATCAACAGCCTAGCAACCATCCAGAACATCTTAGCAACGGCCTAGCAACCGCTAAGTACACCTTAGCAACTGCCTAGCAACCACTGAGAACACCATAGCAACCTTATATAAACCATCTAGCAACCATCCAGTATACCCAATTAACAGCCTAGCAACCACCCTTGCAACCCACTAGAAACACCCTAGGCAACCACCCAGAACATCTTAGCAACTACCTAGCAACTACCAAAAAACACCATAGCAACTTCACATCAACCACCTAGCAACCACCCTTGCAAACCACTAGAAACACCTTAGGCAACCACCTAGCAACTGAAGGGGGGGGATTCTGAAATCCACTGCCGCTTCAATATACCTGTATATATTTATATCCTAATTAACTTCATAATCAAAACCTTAATTAATATTCATCTTCCTATATTACCTATATTATTATAATGATTCTATCCAGTTATGATTTTGTTTTAGTTTCTTTTTTTTTTCTAAAGTGTGTATTTGGTCTCTGAGGAGTGACTGAGGGTCTGGCCTAGAGATGTGTGATGTGTCACTAAACACTGGCAACAAGGTCGTGTGTTTGGATTTGAGGTATCACACACCCCTAACATGTCAGGAGTGCAGTAACAGGGTTTGCTCACTTAGCCCGGCTTCCAGATATGAAATATGGATTTGTCTTTCATTTAATTTATTATGTTTTATTCCTTTTATATT
>NC_090187.1:45118551-45141051 GCF_024679245.1 Pseudorasbora parva
GGGTGGGATATATTAGGCAGCAAGTGAACATTTAGTCCTCAGAGTTGATGTGTGTGAAGCAGGAGAAATGGGCAAGCGCAAGGATTTGAGCGAGTTTGGCCAGATTGTGACGGCTAGACGACTGGGTCAGAGCATCTCCAAAACTGCAGCTCTTGTGGGCTGTTCCCGGTCTGCAGTGGTCAGTATCTATCAAAAGTGCTCCAAGGAAGGACCAGTGGAGAACCGGCCACAGGGTCATGGGCGGCCAAGGCTCATTGATGACCGTGGGGAGCGAAGGCTGGCCCGTGGGGTCCGATCAAACAGACGAGCTACTGGAGCTCAAACTGCTCCAGAAGTTAATGCTGGTTCTGATAGAAAGCTGTCAGAATACACAGAGCAGCTCAGTTTGAGGCGTATGGACCAGTCAGGGTGACCTCTGACCCCGCCGAAAGCACCAACAGTGGCACTGAAATGTGAATATCTTGCAATTGATCATATTTGAGTCACACTCTTTAACATTCAGCATAAAAATTAATTTGGGGGTTGCTCCGCCCACTGCACGCCTTCACGGACTCGGCTGTTTTCAGAAAGAATCGGTTCAGTGTATATGTCTTTTATAAATATGATAAACTAAAGACTCTCCGGAGATATGAAGGATCAACACTACTCTACAGATACTCCAGATTAACACGAGACGTTAGTTCACCCAAAACTGAAGCTTCTGTCATTAACTCCTCTCCCTAATGTCGCTCCACACCCGTCAGACCTCCGCTCATCTTCACACACAGTTTAAGATATTTTATATTTAGTCTGAGAGCGTATGCAAGTGTATGCACACTATACTGTCCATGTCCAGAAAGGGAATAAAAACATCATCACAGTAGTCCATATGAGACATCAGTGGGTTAATTAGAGTCTCTTGAAGCATCCAAAATACATTTGGGTCCAAAAATAACAAAAACTACGACTTTATTCAGCATTGGCTTCTCTTCCGCGTTTGTGTTCAATCCTCAAATAAAGATTCAAACGGTTATGAATCAGTGAATCGATTCATGATTCGGATTCGTATCGCCAATGTCACGTGATTTCAGCAGTTTGACACGCGATCCGAATCATGAATCGATTCGCTGATTCATAACCGTTTGAATCTTTATTTGAGGATTGAACACAAACGCGGAAGAGAAGCCAATGCTGAATAAAGTCGTAGTTTTTGTTATTTTTGGACCCAAATGTATTTTGGATGCTTCAAGAGACTCTAATTAACCCACTGATGTCTCATATGGACTACTGTGATGATGTTTTTATTCCCTTTCTGGACATGGACAGTATAGTGTGCATACACTTGCATACGCTCTCGGACTAAATATAAAATATCTTAAACTGTGTGTGAAGATGAGCGGAGGTCTGACGGGTGTGGAGCGACATTAGGGAGAGGAGTTAATGACAGAAGGTTCAGTTTTGGCTGAACTATCCCTTTATTGCACCTCCACCATGATTAATTAGTGGCTTTTTCTGCATAACGGAGATAGAAATGATGCAGAAAGTGAGCGAGGAGAAGGTCCTCGGGTTCAGTGTCTGCAGGAGCCCATCATCTCCATAAAACACCACACAATAAATCACCTGATGCGGAGCAGACAAAAAAAGGGGCGATGGTGGCGACACGGGTCAGCAAAAGAAAAGAAAGAAAGAGCCGTGCATTACGGCTGATATGTGTGTGTGTGTGAGTGTATGTGTGTGTGTATGTGTGTGAGAGTGAGAGTGTATGTGTGTGAGAGTGTATGTGTGTGAGTGGGAGATGGGTAGGTTTAGTAGCAGTGTGTGTGTGTGTGTGTGTGTGTGTGATGGGTAGGTTTTGGGGCAGTGTGTGTGTGTGTGTGTGTGTGATAGGTAGGTTTAGGGGCAGTGTGTGTGTGTGTGTGTGTGTGTGTGATGGGTAGGTTTAGGGGCAGTGTGTGTGTGTGTGTGTGTGTGTGTGTGTGTGTGTGTGTGTGATGGGTAGGTTTAGGGGCAGTGTGTGTGTGTGTGTGTGTGTGTGTGTGTGTGTGTGTGTGTGATGGGTAGGTTTAGGGGCAGTGTAAGGGGATAGAAAAAACGGTTTATAAAGTAAAAATCTATTACGCCTATGGAATGTCACAAGAACAAACGTGTGTGTGTGTGAGAGAGAGAGAGTGTGTGTGAGAGAGAGTGTGTGTGTGTGAGAGTGTGTGTTTGTGAGTGTGAGAGTGTGTTTGTGAGTGAGTGTGTGTGTGTGTGTGTGTGTGTGTGTGTGTGTGTGATGGGTAGGTTTAGTGGCAGTGTGTGTGTGTGTGTGTGTGTGTGTGTGTGTGATGGGTAGGTTTAGGGGCTGAATGTGTGTGATGGGTAGGTTTAGGGGCTGTATGTGTGTGATGGGTAGGTTTAGGGGCAGTGTGTGTGTGTGTGTGTGTGTGTGTGTGATGGGTAGGTTTAGGGGCAGTGTGTGTGTGTGATGGGTAGGTTTAGGGGCAGTGTGTGTGTGTGTGTGTGTGTGTGATGGGTAGGTTTAGGGGCAGTGTGTGTGTGTGTGAGTGTGTGTGTGTGTGTGATGGGTAGGTTTAGGGGCAGTGTGTGTGTGTGTGTGTGTGTGTGTGTGTGTGTGTGTGTGATGGGTAGATTTAGGGGCAGTGTAAGGGGATAGAAAATACAGTTTGTACAGTTTAAAAATCATTACGCCTATGGAATGTCCCCACAATTCACAAAAACAAACGTGTGTGTGTGTGTGAGAGAGAGAGAGAGAGACTCTGTTACTGAGCCCAGTGAGGAAGATCAGTGTCGTCATCATCATCATCAGTATGCGGGACACGCCGGTGACGTAATCGCCTCACGCAGAATATCAATCACGCCGGTGACTCACAGCACGCGTGACGTCACACCCTCACCTTAAACAACTCCAATAGTTTTAACTGCGCCTAAATATATCCGCCATAACTCTAACACCAACATGCTCGTGATTTGTGATTACTTTCTTTCTTTCGCACAATAACGCGATGAAACGCACGCGCCGTGCTTGTCCCTCATCCTCTCCCAGCGGCAAATCCGCTGCTGTAAAGCCCATTATCCAATTTGCACGCCTCAAGTGGGTCGCGCGCGCGTTGATTGATCACCGCGCGCGTCTTTTCCTAATTGCATTCACGTGAGGCGATTATTGTTTATCGATATAACTGTATCGATGAGGCGCTCGCGGACTCTCTAAAAGTGATGAGAAAGGCTAGCGAAGAAATGTCCGCCGTGCACAACGCGTTCCTGCGCTGCGTCGCGTTCCTGCTGCCGCCCTCTTGGCTTCAGTTTTGCTGGTGGGTTGGGGAGGCGTCATGGCCCAATCCCAGGGCTCGATTCAAACACACAAAGCCTCTTACATATGAGGAAGTAGCTGCTCAAGACGAGCCCAAACGCGTCGCCGCTTCCTCCTCTGACAGCCCCGCGTCGCCGCCGCCGCCGGATCCGTCTCCGTGGCGCAGACTTCGGACGCTCTGCTCCGCCGTGGAGCGCTTCTTTTCGCCCGCGTTTGATCTCCACAAGCGCTTGGGAAGTTTGTGCTCGGCTCAGCGCGTCGCCGTCGGTTCCCCGTGCAGCGCAGCCGCGGAAGAGGAGGCGTTGACGCCCGCGACCATGAGCTGCGAGCCGCGGGAGATCAGCGCTCCGGTCACCATCACGGTGGCGATCCAGGCGGCGGAGGACGAGGAGCCCGACGAGCCTTCCTTCAACACCGGCGAGCTCCACACGGGCAGCGGCAGCGAGGACGAGCTCGGGAGGCACGACAAGTCCAGGTACACACACACACTTGCGCGCACGCACACACACACACGCGACTCGTCACATGTATTTATTTGTGTTGATTTCTCCATCCTTACACACACACCTGCCAAGGCTATAAATAGACATGCTCACAATGATTGGCCCATACAAGTGTCCTTTCTAAACGTGTATGTGTGTGTGTTTGTCTGTGTGAGAGAGAGTGTGTGTGTCTGTGTGAGAGAGAGTGTGTGCGTGTCTGTGAGAGAGATAATAGGTAGGTGGGTGGGTGTGTGAGGGAGAGCGAGCGAGTGTGTGTGTGTGTGAGAGGGAGAGAGAGAAACTGTGTGTGTGTGTGTGTGAAAGCAAGAGAGAGAAACTGTGTGTGAGAGTATATGTGTGTGTGTTTAAATGTTAGTGTGTATAGGAGAATGTGACTGTATGTATGTGAGTGCGTGTGTGTATTAGGAGTGTATAGGAGAGTGTGGGTGTATGTATAGGAGTGCGTGTGTGTGTATTTGGAGTGTATAGGAGAGTGTTTATAAATATATGTGTGTATGGTGTGTGAGTATTGGTGTGTGTGTGTATTAGGAGTTTATAGGTGTGTGTGTGTGTGTGTGTATTTGGAGTGTATAGGAGAGTGTGTGTGTGTGTGTGTGTGTGTATATAGGAGAGTGTGTGTGTGTGTGTGTATAGGAGAGAGTGTGAGTGTGTGTGTGTGTGTGTGTGTGTGTGTGTGTGTGTGTATAGGAGAGAGTGGTAGGAATGGCACCAGACCTGTTGCTCTCCTCCTCTCAGGGCGTCGCTCCAGTGACCGAGTCAGAACAACACACACACACACACACAGTTGCATGCACACTTTAGAACTGTACAGGTAAATGCATTTAAAAGTTTTTTTTTTTTTTTAAGTTGAATGTTTTTATATATATTAAAATATTTTAATTTGTATTTAATTGCTTATTTTTTAATTTTCATATGCCCAGCACTTCCTTATTTTATATATATAGTGTATACCTAATTTTTTTTAATTTTCCACAGACTCTTCCTTGCAGCTCCTGTTTTATTTATTTAATCCACTTTTATTGTATAATATTATTCCCCCCCCATCTCCTCTCTAAAGCCTCTGGTCTAGATCCCAAACACACTCGGTGACCCTCCAGACGTTCCCAATCGCAGGCATTAAATCTGTCCCACATTACCTCTCGAGTGTGCAGGAGTCTGTGTGTGTGTGTCCTCAGCCCACGTGTGTGTGTGTGTGTGTGTGTGTGTTGTGAAGCGCTAACGAGTCTCGCTGATGCTGCTATTGTCCGTTAGCAGCGGTGGGCGGATCGTGACGGCTGCTTTTTGTGCCTGAAGGGTTCCCCGCCCGCTCGAGCGCCGCTCTTTCAGCCGCTTTTAAGCGGCGTAGGCAGCGAGGCTTCGTTTAATCTGCTTCCTGAAGGTTACTCTACTAGCCGGACTCAGCCCCGCCCCCAGCCGGACTCAGCCCCGCCCCCAGCTGGACTCAGCCCCGCCTCCAGGGGGGTAAAGTGTTATTTTGGGAAGGTTTCTGCTAAAATTGGCCTTCCTGGGTCTATATATCCCATAATTGAAGTCGCTTCAACCCGCGGACGTGGAAAACAACTGGCGGGAAAACCGCAGACTTGGCAACACAGTGCAGTTGAGTTCTGTCAATTATAACGTTATGCGTCGCTCCACTGCTCTGATTGGTTGTCAGCCTGTCCAATCGAGGCCTTCTGGTTGTTGAAACGCACCCCATAATCACAGCCCAATGGGACTCAGACTCTGAGGAGTGTGTGTTCTGCGGTCAGATGGAGAGGGCTCGGCCTCACGCTGCTCATGTTGTTCGGCAGGCTGGTGATGGATTGAGAGGGACTTGAGGATGGGAAACAGAAGAGCTCCCTTCTGCTGACGTGTGTGTGTGTGTGTGTGTGTGTGTGTGTGTGTGTGTGTGTGTGTGTGTGTGATGAGTAGGTTTAGGGGCAGTGTGTGTGTGTGACGGGTAGGTTTAGGGGCTGTGTGTGTTTGTGTGTGTGAGTAGGTTTAGGGGGTGTGTGTGTGTGTGAGTAGGTTTAGGGGCTGTGTGTGTTTGTGTGTGTGAGTAGGTTTAGGGGGTGTGTGTGTGTGTGAGTAGGTTTAGGGGCTGTGTGTGTTTGTGTGTGTGAGTAGGTTTAGGGGCTGTATGTGTGTGTGAGTAGGTTTAGGGGCTGTGTGTGTGTGTGAGTAGGTTTAGGGGCTGTGTGTGTGAGTAGGTTTAGGGGCTGTGTGTGTGTGTGAGTAGGTTTAGGGGCTGTATGTGTGTGTGAGTAGGTTTAGGGGCTGTGTGTGTGAGTAGGTTTAGGGGCTGTGTGTGTTTGTGTGTGTGAGTAGGTTTAGGGGCTGTATGTGTGTGATGAGTAGGTTTAGGGGCTGTGTGTGTGTCTGATCACCTGACCTGTGTGTGTGTGTGTGTGTGTGTGTGTGTGTGTGTGTGTAGGTTTAGGGGCGGTATGTGTGTCTGATCACCTGACCTGTGTGTGTGAGTAGGTTTAGGGGCTGTGTGTATGTCTGATCACCTGACCTGTGTGTGTGTGTGAGTAGGTTTAGGGGCTGTGTGTGTCTGATCACCTGACCTGTGTGTGTCTGATCACCTGACCTGTGTGTGTCTGATCACCTGACCTGTGTGTGTGTGTGTGTGATGAGTAGGTTTAGGGGCTGTGTGTGTGTCTGATCACCTGACCTGTGTGTGTGTTTGATCACCTGACCTGTGTGTGTGTGTGTGTGTGTGTGTGTGTGTGTGTGTGTGTGTGTGTGTGTGTGTGTGTGTGTGTCCATCAGTGGCGCCGGGACCAGCGGTGGCGAGCTGGAGGAGGAGAGCTGGCAGCCTCCAGACCCAGAGCTCATCCAGAAGCTGGTGGCCCAGATCGAGTATTATCTGTCGGATGAGAATCTGGAGCACGACGCCTTCCTGCTCAAGCACGTCCGGCGCAACAAACTGGGCTTCGTCAGCGTGAAGCTGCTCACCTCCTTCAAGAAGGTGAGGCCGAGTGTGAGCCACGACTTTAGGACTTGCTCAGTGTGACTTTCTGAAATAGCCGAATTCCTGCTGAAGAACTCCTGACGAGAGCTCAGCCAATCAGATTCAAACGGTTATGAGTCAGTGAATCGATTCATGATTCGGATCGCCAATGTCTCGTGATTTCAGCAGTTTGACACGCGATCCGAATCATGAGTTGATTCGCTGACTCATAACCGTTTGAATCTTTATTAGAGGATTGAACACAAACGCGGAAGAGAAGCCAATGCTGAATAAAGTCGTAGTTTTTGTTATTTTTGGACCCAAATGTATTTTGGATGCTTCAAGAGACTCTAATTAACCCACTGATGTCTCATATGGACTACTGTGATGATGTTTTTATTCCCTTTCTGGACATGGACAGTATAGTGTGCATACACTTGCATACGCTCTCGGACTAAATATAAAATATCTTAAACTGTGTGTGAAGATGAACGGAGGCTTATGGGACATTAGGGTTAGTCATTAATTACATAAATGTCATTTTTTTGGCTGAACTAACCCTTTAATGCGTTCTCTCTCCCTCAGGTTAAGCACTTGACCCGCGATTGGAGAACCACGGCGTATGCTTTGCGCCAATCCGACATTTTGGAGCTAAATGACGAAGGCCGGAAAGTTCGCCGCAGGTCAACCGTGCCAGTTTTCGCCAGCGAATCTCTTCCGAGTCGGATGCTGTTGCTCAGCGAACTAAAGCGTTGGCCGGAGCTCGGCGTTGCATTCGGAGGCGACAATCCGGCCGGTCCGACCCAACAAGAGCGGCTAATGGAGCTTCTTCTGAAGGCGTTTGGAAACTACGGCCCAATCGCATCTGTGCGAGTCCTCAAACCCGGAAAAGATTTGCCGGCGGATCTGAAAAAGCTAAGCGGGCGGTACTCCCAACTTGGAACGGAGGAGTGCGCAATCGTGGAGTTCGAAGAAGTCGAGGCGGCGATGAAAGCCCACGAGGCGTTCGACGGAGAAACCAGCTTAAAGGTGGTTCTAATCGGGACTAAGCCTCCCAAAAAAAAGGTCCAAAAGGAACGTCAGCGCGACGAAGGCGGCATGCGTAAAAGTCGCTCGCTGAATAGCCGCGTGCGAGAGCTGCAATATCACGGAGGCGACGACTCCGCCGCGAGCTCTTCGGAAACCGAGAGCAATCCGACGTCGCCGCGTTTATCCCGGAAGTCTCGCTCGTGCAACAAGCTCAGTCCTACAAGCGCAGGTCCGAATCATTTAAGCCCGGTGGTTTCGCCACGATCCAGCCCATGGAGCAGCCCAAGAGCGAGCCCATGTTCCCAAAGGAAAACACACAACTCCGGGAAGTCTCCGCTTGCTAGCGAAGGCCGCTTGAGTCCAGAACCGGGCCGACGTTGGGCGGACTATTCCTCGGATAGCAGCCTGACTCCTTCCGGAAGCCCGTGGGTCCAAAGGCGGAAGCAGGTTGCGAGCCAGGAGAGCAGCCCGGTTGGAAGCCCAATGCTCGGCCGGAAGATCCAAAATGCCGACGGGCTTCCTCCGGGAGTCGTTCGCCTTCCCAGAGGTCCGGATGGGACGCGC
Organism: Pseudorasbora parva; assembly: GCF_024679245.1. Classification (NCBI taxonomy): domain Eukaryota; kingdom Metazoa; phylum Chordata; class Actinopteri; order Cypriniformes; family Gobionidae; genus Pseudorasbora; species Pseudorasbora parva. Next base: position 45,126,872 of record NC_090187.1, read on the forward strand.
GGATTCCACTCTCCACCCGCGGGAAAAACTGCGTCTACGCAAACGTGTCTCTAGAAAAACTCTCGCACTCGACGCATCTCTGCAGGACCGGGCCTGTCTTTTTGTAAAACCTTTTTCTATATGCCATTTGTTTCGTTTTTATCTTAATTTAACTTTAAAAGATGGCATCGCAACAAAGGGAAGCTGTTTTATTTAAGTTTTAAATGGTTAGTTCAGCCAGAAATGATTGTGTGATTGATTCCTCCAGCCGTCAGTCCTGCGCTCATCTTCACACACAGATGAAGATATTAGTGTTGAAATCCGATGGCTCAGAAAGGCCTTCATTGACACCAATGTCATTTCCTCTCTCAAGACCCATAAAGGCACTAAAGACGTCGTTACAAAGCCCATCTCACTACAGCGGCTCTACAATCATTGATGAAGAGGCCAGAATAGAGTTAGTGCGGAAAAACACTAAATAACGACTTATATAGTGATGGCCGATTTCAGAACAAAGCTTCGAACCGTTATGAGTCAGTGAATCGATTCATGATTCAAACCGTTATGAGTCAGTGAATCGATTCATGATTAGAGTCGCCAAAGTCATGTGATTCGATTCACTGACTCGTAACGGTTCGAATCATGAATCGATTCACTGACTCATAACGGTTCGAAGCTTTGTTCTGAAATCGGCCATCACTATATAAGTCGTTATTTAGTGTTTTTGTGCACTAACTCTATTCTGGCCTCTTCATCAATGATTGTAGAGCCGCTGTAGTGAGATGGGCTTTGTAACGACGTCTTTAGTGCCTTTATGGGTCTTGAGAGAGGAAATGACATTGGTGTCAATGAAGGCCTTTCTGAGCCATCGGATTTCAACACTAATATCTTCATCTGTGTGTGAAGATGAGTGGAGGTCTGACGGCTGGAGGAATCAATGACAGAACTTTCCTTTTCGGGTGAACGAACCCTTTAAATCGCTGTAAGGAGATTCTCCAGCTGTTGTCGTTGTAAATGTCAGGTTCTGATGCGCCACCGTACGCCTCTCCTGATGATGCTGTGGCCATAATCGCGGGAACCCCGGCGCTGGAAATCCCTGAAGGAATATTTCGTTTTATTTTTTGCTTTGTTCTGTTTTCGTTTAAACATGCTTCTCATTTTAGTGACTTGCGGATCGGCTGGATTCTTTAGTTTTTGTGTTTTGTTCGCCTTTGTTCTTGGGTCTGAGTCCTCTCTGCTTCCTCAAAGAGTGTATGAGGTTTCTATCCGGAGCACAAATGCCTCGGATCTGCCTTTGAGTAAAGGCATCGCACAGTCTGCTTCCTTACTGTACAAATAAATCACTACAATCGCAGATATCTGGGGTATTGCTCATTTCTTTAGATCCAATGTTCTCTTGCTTCTGGCTGTTTTATTTTGCATTTCGCTGTTCATGTAAATCAGTGCTTCGCTACGGCTTCTGCATTCAGATTTCACACTGAGCATTCAAAAAACCTGCTGGTCATCATGCATTCATAAAACAACACTGCAAAACATGCTCTTCTTACTCAGTATTTTTGTCTTGTTTCGAGTCCAAACATCTAAAAATTCTTAAAACAAGAAGTATTTACTAGACAAGCAAAAGTAATTGTCTTGTTTTGGGGAAAATAACTCAAAATGAAGAGTTTTTGCTTAACCCCTTTTTTTTGAGAATTAGGAATATCTGAATTTAGAAGAGCGCCCTACCCATTGGAGTAAATTGATAAAAATGGTCTCATTTCACAGAAAAAACTCTACATTTTAACACAGTGGTGGAATATTGCATATGTTGTATCTATTCACAATCTTATGATAAACATAGATTAAAAAAATTATTTATTTTTAATTTGTTATATAAAAAAAATCTTTTTTTATCATTTTGGCGTCCAAGCTTCTGGGAAGTTTCTGTTGATTCTATAAATTTGCACTAAACAGGGGAAAAAATAATTTTCTTTCTCCTTGCAAATAAAAGTTATTGAGCTTTATCTGACCAAAGTGTCTAATAGCTCCTCCTACTCATCTGCATTGACATCAACTGGCCACTAGGAAATCGGAAAGAAGGCTCCGCCTCTTCAACTTTGTAAAGGGAGATCTCGGGCTCTGATTGGTCTAGAATCATGATCACATGTCTATAAAGAGCTGAGATTCTCAGCTTTTCTGTTGCATGATGCAATGTGATGACATCATCAAAAATCGTGGCTAACACCGACAATCAAAACTAGCAATAATAAGAGTATTTGTCTGCATCACATGTTTTGATCTGGACATCGGTGCTATATTACAGTGTCATTTGGCCATGCTTGCTCACAGACATGTAAAAATAGTCTCATTTTGAAGCAAACAAGCTGATATAGGGTTGAGGCTAGTAGCTTTACAACGAGTTTGTGATCCGAACAGGAATATGACTCATGTGTTTGCTTGTTCAAAGGAGTCATTTCAATCTTTGTGATTCTTTTGATAATAAATTTACTGTAAATTATTGGATCGAATTCAGACCGTATTATTTTCTTCTATGTAATATAAATGCCGAAGTTATTGGGTTATTAAGAAAGCTGAGGTTCTAATCTCATAAAATGATACCATATATGTCTAGTTTTGTGGTGCACGAGTTATAGATTTTTAAAAAAGATTATGATGCAATTTTGGACCCACAGGTGCAGAGCTGAAGTGATTAAAATAATCTTGTTTTCTGTTTGAATTAAGATTATTTTTCTCACCCCATTGGCAGATTATTTATCTTATTTTAAGCAAAAACTCTCTTCATTTTGAGTTATTTTCCCCCAAAACAAGACAATAATTTTTACTTGTCTAGTAAATGTTTCTTAATGAAAGAATCTTTAGATATTTGGACTAGAAACAAGACAAAAATACTAAGAAGAGCATTTTTTGCCAGAGCTCATCAGAAATATCATCATCTGTGTCTGAAGATGAGCGAAGGTCTCGCAGGTTTGAGGAATTAATGACAGAATTGATATTTTCAGGTGAACTTGCCCTTTAATATTACAATGAACCGCATAAGCCTGACAATATGCAGGAGTATTAGACCGAAAGAGGACAACTGATGGTGGCGGTCATGCAAATGCATGAACAGCAGAAGTGTCATTTGCCAGCCTAACACTTTGAACAAACACTGGATAAATATTGTATTCGCATTAGCCAGATTAATTCGAGCCTAGAGTTTGCCATCAGATTATGAGTGCTGTTGTACTGATGCACATCTGCTTTTAGTGTTATTTCATCCACATGTTGAGATGCAGATAATGGCTGGTGTTTCGCTTCGAAAAGCTCAGCTTCTTCTAATAATACACTGCAAAAAAATGCTTTTATTAGTCAGTATTTTTGTCTTGTTTTGGGGGAAAATAACTCAAAATGAAGAGAGTTTTTGCTTAAAATAAGATAAATAATCTTAATTTAAACAGAAAACAAGATTATTTTTCTCACCCCATTGGCAGATTATTTATCTTATTTTAAGCAAAAACTCTCTTCATTTTGAGTTATTTTTCCCCAAAACAAGACAATTACTTTTGCTTGTCTAGTAAATGTTTCTTAATGTAAGAATTTGAGATATTTGGACTAGAAACAAGACAAAAATACTGAGTAAGAAGAGCATTTTTTGCAGTGTAATGTGATTGAGTTAATGATCCCGTCAATTTAACTTCCCTACATTGCAACCTGTGTTTTAAATCTGCAGGAAAGGTGATCATTTGGTCCCATCGCAAAAGATGATTTTATTTGGCTCCGCATGACGTGGTAATGTTTCTTAGCAACCGCCGGATCTCTGCGGGAAAGCAGGTCATCTGAGTTTAGGCCTGAGCTGAATTACACCTGAATGGAGCCGATATTCAAAATGCTTCCAGTGCGCTTCATGAAAACAGACAATTGATACCATAATTTACATTAATATCAGTAAATGACTGTGCTTTTATTCTCACCTGAATCACAGAGCTCAATTACACCTAATTTTCTGGTAAAACAAGATTTTTGCCAACATTTTGGCCAGATTATCCATATAACCGAGAAGCAAATGTATTCTTCCCAGTAATGGCTTCTTTAGAAAGCATCATTTGATGATTATATGCAGTCTCCAGCTCTTTAAAGCTATTTTATGAATTATGTGGCTCATAATAACTAATGTTGCCAATTATTGTGGAAGAAAATACACGTCTACATGCACACTCTCGCATAATCAAGCGTTTCCAGAACCTTCACTCTCTCTGTTCCTCCAAACGTAAAGGATTAGTTCACTGCAGAAAATGCTCTTCTTACTCAGTATTTTTGTCTTGTTTCTAGTCCAAACATCTAAAAATTCTTAAAACAAGAAGCATTTACTAGAGAAGTACAAATTATTGTCTTGTTTTGGGGAAAAATAACTCAAAATGAAGAGAGTTTTTGCTTAAAATAAGATAAATAATCTGCCAATGGGGTGAGAAAAATATGTATGTATTTTTTATTTTGAATTAAGATTGTTTTTTAATCTTAACCCATTGGCAGATTATTTATCTTATTTTAAGCGAAAACTCTCTTCATTTTGAGTTATTTTCCCCAAAACAAGACAATAATTTGTAGTTGTCAGGTAAATGTTTCTTAATGTAAGAATTTTTAGATATTTAGACTAGAAACAAGACAAAAATACTAAGTAAGAAGAGCATTTTTTTTGCAGTGTTCACTTTTAAATAAACTTTTGCGGATCATTTACTCACCCCCATGTCTTCCAAGATGTCTTTCCTCGGTTGAAAATGAAGGTTTTTGATGAAAACATTCCAGGATTTTTCTCCATATAATGAACTTCAATGGACCTCAAACGGTTCAAGGTCCAAATTTCAGTGCCGCTTTAAACGACACCAGATGATGAATAAGCGTCTTATCAGACCAAACGATCGTCATTTAAACAAAAAATAATAAAGTTTACATTTTATAAGCACAAGTGGGGACACTAAAACTATAACATTGACATGATGATCTAAGAAATTCAACTAAATATCCAAATAAAATGAATTACTAAATGAACTCTATCATCTATATCACTGATCGGCCAGCATTGTCTCTCTATGATAAATTAAAATAAGCTGATAACATCACTGTTTACTCCAGAACGACTGTACAGCCAAATCTAATTCTGCTGCAGTATTGTCCTGTTTAACACTGAAGCTGCTCTGACACAAGCGGCGGTGGAGAAGAGCGATAGAAATAAAGCTCGCCTTCTCTGTTCTGCTATAGTTCATGATATTTAATTAATATTTTATTTTTATAAAGGAGCTCCCTACCTGTGTGAATCCTCACAGAATTAATCATCTAGCACAGTTGTATTAGTCATATAATTATCGGTAACACTAGTATGGGGAACACATATTCACTATTAACTACGACTTTTGCCTCAATAAACTCCTAATTTACTGCTTATTGATAGTTAGTAAGGTAGTTTATGTCGCATTTTATTATTAAGGGATGTAGAATAAGCTCATGAAGAATAAGGCATTAATATGTAGCCTACTAATAAACAGGCAATATCCTAATACGCATAGCTACTAACTAACAACTAGTTAATAGATAATAACTGAACCTTAAAATAAAGTGTTACCATAGGCTAATTATTTTAAAATAAACTTTTTATTAATAAACCGCGAGGATAAATAGACCAATTTCGCGGCAAAAACTGCTACGAGTTTAACGGATCATTGCTAAGAAAATGTAGGGCGGGGACTTGTTTTTTACTGCAAACATCTCTTAGAAATATAACATTCCCAACAATGTACATATTAGTCAAGTAAACTCATTTCGCAGTCATAGGACAGCAATGAAAAGAATGTAACAAGAGATAAAATTAAGAACAATAAATACTTGTTTCTGTCATTGTTGATTGAATGTTGACATGTTCTGAGAGACGCGCGTTTAGGACTGCGCATGCGCACTGGCTGGTCAATAAAGCTTCTTTTTTTTTTTTTTTTTACTATGTTTATGCGAGGGTTAGCCTAATGTCCGATTTCGTTGCATGGGGCCAGAAGCGAGGATTTATGAATGAAGGTGAAGCTACGCAACTGACACTGGTAGGTCGCATGACATTAACAAAATGGCGGATACCTCTGGATTATATTGATACGGAGAACATACCTTTAGCCCTCTTGAAGTAATTGCTCGAAATACATACCTGGCAAGAACAGAACAGAAGGGGAGGAGCTTGCGGTCGATCGTGAGGGGCGGGGCTAAAGCGGACTAAACGATTGAAGTCCTGCTTCACCATATAGATCATTTTATGATAAAATTGTTTTTAAATATATAATGAAACATAAGCTACATGCATGAATCATTAATATGCGATTACAAAATGTATTTTAATTTCCTGCCGACACTGTCATGGTCAGTGTTGGGTTACTAAGTAATTAGTTACTGTATTTTAATTACTTTTCCCTTGAAAAAGTAAAGTAAGGGATTGCTCAAAAAAAAATCTGTAATTTGATTACAGTTACTCCTGACAAAAAATGCTTTTATTAGTATTTTTGTCTTGTTTCTAGTCAAAATTTCAAAAAATTCTAGACAAGCAAAAGTAATCATCTTGTTTTGGGGAAAATAACTGTAAATGAAGAGAGTTTCTGCTTAAAATAAGATAAATAATCTGCCAATGGGGTGAGAAAAATAATCTTAATTCAAACAGAAAACAAGATTATTTTACTCACCCCATTGGCAGATTATTGATCTTATTTTAAGCAAAAACTCTCTTCATTTTGAGTTATTTTTCCCAAAACAAGACAATTACTTTTGCTTGTCTAGTAAATACTTCTTGTTTTAAGAATATTTAGATGTTTGGACTCGAAACAAGACAAAAATACTAAGAAAGAAAAGCATTTTTTGCAGTGTATAGATTGTTGAATAATTATAGATAATACAATAGTGGAATTAACATCGACATTTCTTTTTTTAATACCTTGAAAATGCATGTTTTTAAGTGTCATTCGCACATTTGTAATACTTTGGTCAGTTAATAAGAATAATTTATGGTTTTAATATTTATTTGAATTAATTAATAAAGCTTGTTTCATGTTTGAATCATTAACTAGTTAATGCTGAAATATGATTTAGAAAGTAATTAGTAAATAAGTAATTAAATACTTTTAGGAGAGAGTAATATCTACAGTAATCTAATCACACTATTGAAGAGTAATTAGTAACTAGTAATTCATTACTTTTTTTAGAGTAACTTACCCAAACACTGGTCATGGTGTGCAAAACTGAATATTGTTGCTATATATGCTAACACACACTACATACTGCCTTCAGTTTTAAAGTGCAAAACAATTGATAAATGTCAGACGGTGCGCCACATTACTGTTGCATCACCTCACCACACACTTACATTAACAAATGACATCCGTTATCTTGAAACGCTCGTGTGCACTGCAAAAAATGCTCTTCTTATTTCGTTTTTTGTTTGTTTGTTTCCAGTCCAAATATATTAAAAATCTTAAATCAAGAGGGGCAAGGCCTTGCCTAAATCAAGATTATTTTTCTCACCCCATTGGCAGATTATTTATCTTATTTTAAGCAAAAACTCTCTTCATTATGAGTTATTTTCCCCAAAACAAGACAATTACTTTTGCTTGTCTAGTAAATGTTTCTTAATGTAAGAATTGTTAGTAATTTTGACTAGAAACAAGACAAAAATACTGAGTAAGAGCATTTTTTGCAGTGCATTAACCACTATCCCTGTGAGGTGATGAAATATGAAAGGGTGTTGTGATATCTTAAAGGGCGTGTGACTTTAAATCCGCAGAGGACAGTGCTGATTGGTCCCCTCGTCCCCTCAGTAGTAACACACTGTGATTGCGATGATAGGTCCTGATGATAGCATAGCAAAGCATCGCGTTAGCCAAATGTGGGCGGACGAGTGTGAGCGAGCTCGAACAGACGTCACTGAGCTCTGCCAGAAACATTCCCACAACGCTAACCTCACGCTAACACACTCGTTTCTGAGACGCAAATCACAAACCACATTATCACCACCTTCCTAATATTGTGTTGGTCCCCCTGACCTGTCAAGGCATGGACTCCACTCGAAGGTGTGCTGTGGTATATCTGGTACTAAGATGTTAGCAGCAGATCCTTTAAGACCTTGCGAGCTGGGATGGATCGGGCTTGTTTGTTCAGCTCATCCCACAGATGCTCGATTGGATTGAGATCTGGGGAATCTGGAGGCCGAGTCGACGCCTCAAACTGGTCGTTGTGCTCCTCAAACCATTCCTGAAGCATTTGTGCTTTGTGTCAGGAGCATTATCCTGCTGGAAGAGCCACAGCCACCAGAATACCGTTTCCATCAAAGGCTGAACATGGTCTCAGCAGTGCTTAGGTAGGTGGAGCGTGTCAAAGTAACATCCACATGGATGGAGGACCCAAGGTTTCCCAGCAGAACATTGGCCAAAGCATCACACTGCCTCCGCCGGCTCGCCTTCTTCCCATAGTGCATCCTGGGGCCATGTGTTCCCCAGGTAAGCCACACACACACACACACCCGGCCATCCACGTGATGTAGAAGAACACGTGATTCTTCAGACCAGGCCACCTTCTTCCATTGCTCCGTGGTCCAGTTCTGATGCTCACATGCCACTGTTGGTGCTTTCGGCGGGGTCAGGGGTCAGAGGTCACCCTGACTGGTCCATACGCCTCAAACTGAGCTGCTCTGTGAATTCTGACAGCTTTCTATCAGAACCAGCATTAACTTCTGGAGCAGTTTGAACTCCAGTAGCTCGTCTGTTTGATCGGACCCCACGGGCCAGCCTTCGCTCCCCACGGTCATCAATGAGCCTTGGCCGCCCATGACCCTGTGGCCGGTTCTCCACTGTTGCCAGTATTTGTGCTTTATAAAGAGGGAACTGAAAGTGTAAACAGAAGCTGCAGTGAGAGGTTGGGATGTACCGGACTGAACACACAGATATATGTGAAAACATGAACAGAAGAAACGAGGACTTACATTCAGTGACGATGTTCCTGAGAGAAAGACGAGGCTGGAACTGCATTTCTATAGCATCTCAAAACATCCTGTTCCTAAAGTGATTACGGAAGAGCATTCAAAGAGGAAAACATTTATAATTCTACTAGGGCTGGGTACTTTATCCACCAAGTTATTGTCTTCCGTGTCGGTCTCGCTCCTCCTCTTCTGGGTCATGAACGGCGGATCTCCGTCATATTCTCACGCATGCGTCGAGTTCACGGCAATAACTCAGCGGATAAAGCCGTTGTTTTATTTTTTGCGCACAATAACTATTCTCGCCGCGTTGTAAAGTGATTGTGCAGCCGCTGTAGTGAGATGGGCTGTGTGTCGATGTGTTTAGGGCCTTTATGGGTCTTGTGAGTGGGAATGGACTGAATGCCAATGGAGGCCTATCTGAAGCCTTTCTCAGCTTTACACTAAAATATCTTCATCTGTGTTCTAAAGATGAACGAAGGTCTGACGGGTGTCCAACCACATGAGGGAGAGGAGTTAATGACTGAATCTTCAGTTTTGGGGGAACTAACCCTTTAAGAGCTTTTTAAGAGCAATTAAAGAAACATTAAGGAATAAACTGATGTTCTCTAATGTAAATGAGAACGTATTCTCATCGCTTTTTCATTATTTTGACCAAAAACAGTTTAAAGTTTGATATGAGAAATCTCGTGAAAGTGATTTTATGATTAAAACGAGTAAATCTCTGCCAATGTGTTCATAATCCTCAACAATGATGATATCTGCTCTGGTTTTAAGCTCAAACTCACGTCATTTGTTGAGTTTCTCAGAACACAAGGCTTGATTTCTTCACTTTCCCGTCATTAATGATGACTTACTTAAGGATGTTCATCATTTCTGCAGCGCATGCTTTAATTTAAGGCTTTATGAAATCTGTTTGAGTTGCTCTGGCCTCTGCTTTAATGATTAAATGTGGCTCTCGTTGATCTTCTGAACACAAAGAGAGATATTTGAGATGAAATGGAGAGATTTCTGTCCTCCATTGACAGGCTAAGCAACTTCCACTGATATTTCAGAAAGCTCAAAGATAAACGGATCCGTGCGGATTATTCCAGATGTTCTGAAGGCTTTATATGAGGAAGGAGAGTCTGACGGGTTTGAGCGACATTAGGCCGAGGAAATGATCCCAGGATTCTCATTAATGGTGGACTGGCCCTTTAAGAGGCGGACCGACTGTTGATTTATTCAGATTAATCCCGTATTATACAGTAAGTTCTGTTTTTATCAGTGGATTCATCATCTCAGGAATCATAGAGCCCTGATTTAACACCATGAGATTCAATTTAAGACATTTTTAAAGCCTTAAACTGTGGAAGCTCACATTAAGACATTTTTAAAGGGCCTTTGAAACCCTGCTAGTGGACAGAAAACACACTTAAGTGTTTATTTTAGTGCACTTGATCTATTAGAGTTTGAGTCTAAATCTGTCCGTTTTTATTCGTATCTATATGATCGAAAGGTTTCATTCGTCTGATTTAGGCAACATTTACTCCTGAAAACATGCGGAAAGTGGAATTATTAACCTGGTTTTATCCAATGTTTAGATTTCTGTTCTGAGAATATATGCAAATGAGCACATGTTTAATTAGATAACACCTCATTTGCATATTTGCACAACATTTCAATAAAACGTGTAATAAAAATTCTCGCAATTCTTGTAAATCTGTCAATTGTGGGATTATTCTTGATTTAGCAGCTGATTCTCATGTAGTCCGGCCTGTTGAGGAATATAAGCACCGGTGAGACGCATCTTCATCATCATCATCATCATCATCGGTTTATTCAGAAATCAACATCACTCATATTTACACATATATACACACACATGCACTGACACAGAGGAGTTTAGATACATATCATACATATCTGAGTCCGCCATCGTCTGCCCGAACCGCACAAGCGTCGTCGAAGTGTGTGTGTGTGTGAGAGAGAGAGAGAGAGAGAGTGTGTGTGTGTGTGTGTGTGAGAGAGAGAGTGCGTGTGAGTCTCTGAGTGACTGTGTGTGTGTTTGTTTGTGTGTGTTCGTGTGTGTGTGTGAGAGAGAGTGCGTGTGAGTGTCTGAGTGACTGTGTGTGTGTGTGTGTGGACTTTTAGATACATATCTGACTCCGCCATCATCTACACGAACCACACAAGCGTCCTCGCGCATGTATGAGAGTGTGTTCATGTGTGCGTGTGTGAGGAGCTGCGGAAGGCATGGACACACACTCGGAGCAGATGGGACTGTGTGTGAGAGAGTGTATGTGAAAGAGAGTGTGTGCGTGTGTGTTTGTGTGTGTTCGTCTGTGTATCCGTTTGTGTGTGTGTAGTTTTAGATATATATCTGACTCCACACACACGTTTACTCAAACCGCACAAGCGTCCTCTCTTGTGTGTGTGTGTGCATGTGTGTGTGTTTGCGTTCGTTCATGTGTCTGTGTCTGTGTGTGAGAGTGTTCGTGTGTGTGTGACGAGCTGCGGAAGGCATGAACACACACTCGGAGCAGATGGGACTCTGCCGCAGTGGGAGTTTGGATGGCGAAGCGAGTGATCTGTGATGGAGGAGTGAAGCCTCAGATGTAGAGCGATCCGTCGGCCGGCCCAACATACCCCACGCCGATCAGCAGCACATCGATTAGAGTCCAGATGCCCAGACCACCGAAACTGAAGAGCTTCCCCAGACCTTCCCTCCACTGGCCCAGATAGAAGCGGTCCGCACCGAAGCCACCCAGAGTGATGCTGCACACACACACACACACACACACACACACACACACACACACACACACACACAGAAGATGTGGACAAAGTACACAACTTCATTACTTGAGTAACAGTAAAAGTACTGCTGGTCTAATATTACTCCGCTACGAGTGAAAGTTGTAAACAGATTTTTACTGCAGTAAAAGTACAGAAGTATTTGATTTCAAAAGTACTTAAGTATCAAAAGTAAATGTCCTTCTTTATGTCGCCGCATTATTGTATTATAGTTGTCTAAATGCACATTATGCCATCATGGTTTAAGCCAGTCAGTGACGCTCCATCTGACACACTAGCAGACGACTAACTTAAACTCATTTAAATACTTGTAGAAAAGTTACAAAGCTGCTGTCACTTTAAGGCCGAATGCACGGATCCAATACACTGATACACATCTGATATTCTCACACTGTTCACCTTCACTGAAGACAGAATCAACTTTGTTTATGTGAATCCTCCACTAAATGAGCATTTGGACATCCGTCTTCTTCCATTTTGCTCTAAACTATAAATCAGTGTTTAATAAATGCTGTGAAATCATTGAACTTCACGAGACTCTACAAGAGTGATTCCTGAAAGGCTTTCTGCAAAAACCCAAACACCTTTTAAAGAAGAAAAAAATCATCACTGACTTTCAAAGCTGCGACAGAAACGACTTTCCACTTCGAGGACCTTGATAGAAATGTAGTGGAGTAAAGAGGACGATATTTGTCTTTCAGATGGAGTGAAGTTAAAGTCAGAAGATTACAGAAGAAATAATACTCCAGTAAATGTGTTAGTGTGCAACTCTGACACACACACACACACACACACACACACTAGGGATGCGCGGTATACCGGCACTGGAAAAATACCGGTATATATTTTATTTCAAACGGTACGATATCATGATTTGGCACATTTCGGTATATGCTGCTGTTCCGAAGTTCACCGCTAGATGGCAGTGCTCTACCCAAACTGAGCCGAAACCGGCAAACATGACAACAACAGACGAACAAAATGGATAAAGCCGTTGAATCTCACTCAAGATGCCCAAAACGAATGAATAAAGAGAGGAGTAGAAGTGACATCTGTAATGACTTTGCTTATAAAACTGATGAAGAGCCATCAAACCTAGCCAAGCATCTGTCACTATCCTGACTTCTGATGAGATCGACAGGTCAGTGATCATTCAGACCATCTCATTTAGACATTTATCTCCTTTAACACTGATCAACGCACACACACAGCCTAACATAAGATCGAATATCACCAAATCTCCAGCGTCCGTTTCAACCAATGACATTTAGATCTCATTATATTTGCACGCGTACTATTGCACTATTTACATCCGCGTTAGACACACCCGCCTGTGTGTGTGTGAATACTCACTAAAGACGGACATTTGTACATCATTCTGTGTGTTTGACTGTTTAAGGAAACTTAATGTGTAATGTGCGAGCTCTAAGTGACAGGCGTGTGTGTGTGTGTGTGTGTGTGTGTCGTATGAGCTCATATCTCCTGTAACTGTTATTACGAAATGCTATAGAATCGCTTAAATGATTTGCGTTCTCCGTCCCGAGACGAGCGTGAAATGTTGAATCGGATTATGCAGATCGCTTTAGTGTAGTGCGACGTCTTTTGAAACCAGAAGCAATTTGGTAATTTTGAGATTTTAGCTGCAATTATTTCTCACAAGACAGTTTTAAGAACGACTGATCTGATGTGATGAGCTTTTCTGATTAATTTACTAATAAACATTTGTGGTGATTTTCCACTTTATAAACTCAAAACTTGCATAATTGTGCTCATTCGCGTGCGATACACCCGCGCTAATATCAGACCGCGTGGTATCGGTTTAATATCGGCACTTGGGTATTAGATTGTGGTACCGTACCGAAGCCAGAATTGTGTTATCGAGCCATGCATAACGCGCGCGCGCACACACACACACACACACACACACACACACACACACACACACACACACACACACACACACACACACACACACACAGTCTAACTCCAGCGCTTCTGTTCACACCAGCAGTGAGAACTCTCGCTCTATTCTATGAGGAGAATAAACTGAGAAGCAAATGTTTTTTGACAGCCAATCAGAATCCATCCGCGACAAAACGGCAGCGCTTATAATGAACAGAAGGATATTGTGCACGGGTGTGACGCTAATATTGATATAGTTATGGTCAAGGTTATCATTAATGATTATTATACTTATTGTCTACTCATATATATATCATTATATGTATTATAATAACTATAACAATATATATAATGATGACTATTTATATAATATTATGTTATATTATATCAATGATATAATATGATATGATATAATATATAACACCATATAATATAACAAACCAGATCATGTTAGGCTGGATCTCATTTATCATTATTATTAAAGATGTTTTTAAACAAAAGAGTTTGTGAATATATTTAATTTATCCATAAA
>NC_090187.1:45146051-45228551 GCF_024679245.1 Pseudorasbora parva
GTTTGGGGAATACAGCTCAGAAGGGTATTGAGAGTTCCTAGACGACACTCGCGGGCAGATTAGATTTGCTGCCGCTAGGGGGCGTCTAGATTTCTAGGCTAGCTCGCCGGCGCATAACTGTGACAAATGTCGACATAGATTGACGTAAAAGTCGCATCAAATCCGCCTTGGTTGTTCACACTGCGGCCGCATTGATCTGGCTCTGATTCAGGACCACATGTGCGTGCGCCTGCGTTATATTTGTGTGTGTGTGTGCGTTATATTTATTGTGTGTGTGTGTATGGCCCCGTTCACACTGCAGGCAAAGGTGGCCCACATCTGATTTCTTTGGGGTCAAGTGACCGGGTCAGACTTCTTCAGAGGACACTTGAGAACACTCAAATCTAGCCCAGATCTGATTTTTTCAATGCGGCCGCAGTGTGAACAACCAAGGCGGATTTGATGTGACTTTTATGTCAGCATGTCGACATTTGTCACAATTATGTGCCGGCGAGTTAGCTCTAGACACAACAGACACAGACCATAACATTAAAAACTAGACTAGATATGGAGAACAGCGATGGAGCGAGTCAGTGGAGGGCGAGTGAGGTGTTAGACCTAGTTAGCATATGGGGAGATACTTCAGTTAAAGCTACGCTAGAAGGAGAATACACTGTAAAAAGTTATTTAGAAAAAAGTTGAATGAATGAGGCATTTATATAGCGCTTTTACAGGTACTACTGTACACCCAAAGCACTTCACACTCCTGTCAGGGGTCTCTCCTCATCCTCCACCACTGGGATGATGCGACGGCAGCCACAGTACAACACCGCCAGAGCGCTCACACACACACACACACACACACACCAGCGACAGGTGGACAGGAGAGAGGGGGATAGAGCCCGTTCAGGGGATGGGGATTATTAGGAGGCCAGGATTGGTAAGGGCCAATCGACCGGCGTTACACCCCTACTCTTTTTTTTTTTTTTTTGTTCTTTCCGGTTTTTAATTTTGTTTTATGTGTAGCACTTTGGGATTGTTTTTAACTATGAAAAGGGCTTTACAAATAAAATATATTATTATAATTACTCTTTAAGAGAAGTGCCATGGGATTTTCAATGACCACAGAGAGTCAGGACCTCGGTTTAACGTCTCATCCGAACCGGTCACCTGGTTGCCTTAAATTTGAGTTCATTGAACTAAAAAAATTTATGACATTTTTTGAGATTTGACAACCTTTATTAAAGGTGCACTAAGCAACTTTTCGTCCACTGGAGGGCGCCTATTCTAAACGGCTTGCGAGCACCGGGACTTTTATTATGACGGGACGGGACACAGTCGCCGGGCGCACGCACTTCCGCTTTTTCCTGTCAGGTAAAGCAGCTCTTTTTATCATATCAGATTCATTTAAGGGGCCAAGGGCTTCGGCCATCCGTCCGCTCTCTTCCCTGAGCTGAGCTGAAGTAGTGGGCTGGACTTTCCACACGACTGACATCAGGTTCAAGTACGCCAGGTTGGCTGGTGGTTATGTTGTCCGCATACTGCCTCCGATGGCCGAGACTGGTATTACGACACCTGACGGGCCGGGGCTAGTAACGCTACTGCTAATCAAGGTTGATATCTCTGCAGCACTATAAATTGAGATTTTTTTAATGACATCGCTCTTATTTCTTCTCATTCTTTTGATGCGTGTAGGTCGTTTTTTGGATATTTTTTTACCTCAATTTTTACACATGGCACCTTTAAAATATTATTAAAAGATGTAAGCATATTGGGTGCTATTTTCATGATTTATCACATGTTTTATGTGGTTCAGATACAATAATATTTTGAGTTTCTATTTATTAAACAAATTTCCTTCATTGTATCAACTCAAATTTTCAATTTCAATAAACTCAAAATTTTAAGGCAACCAGGTTACTTACTTTTTTAAGTTAAACCAAAAATGTTTTACAATGTACCGTCACCTCTCCGTTTTTGAAAAAATAGCACACTAAATAAAAGAACGGTAACACAGATGAACGTGGCTTCAGTGCCAAAGGAAGGAGACAAAAGGTTAAAATAACCAGTTCTGCTCTCTTTCTCTCCATTCTTCTCCTCTTCAGCTCCTGCTCATTACCGTTATGGCTTCCATCACACAAACATTTAAATAAAAGCGTAAATGCTTACTTCCTCCATAACCTCCTGGGCTTTAGTGCAGCAGCGCGCTGCGTCTGATGATATTGTTTTTTAGCACACGCGGGTTAGTTTGAAACCTCAAACAGTTCACACTGGAATCAGATTAGGCCACATTTGAAAAGGTAATGTGAACAGCCAAACAAAAAATCTGATCTGAGCAAAAAATCACAATTGAGCATTAAGGTTTGCGGTGTGAACTCTGTGGTCTAAATTTGAAAAATCAGATCTGGGCTAGATTTGAGTGTTCACACTTCCTCAGAAGAAGTCTGACCCGGTCACTTGACCCCAAAGAAATCAGATGTGGGCCTGCAGTGTGAACGGGGCCGAAATGTACCCCAAACTCACGTCCGTCTGTTCCTGCTCCAAACACTAATAATCATATACTTATGAATAATATAATACAATATAAAATATGTACTCAATAACATTGTCATGTTTTATTTGATAGTACAATAGTATTATTCCAAGCATAATGTATTTATTTTCTGATTTGTTAAATTTGTATAATTTAAATAACAATAATATACAATTATTTTGAATAATAGAAATAATGTTAACAATTATTATTATTATTAAATACTATTTATTTAACATTACAATAGTATTATGAAAACATCAATATTTGTTTAATTTTATTTCTTATTTTGAACAATTACTAATGACAAACTCGCTTATTTATTGTTTTATTGATTTAGTTCTTATATGTTAAACATAATCAATATTTTATTGTAGTCCTACTGAAGATTTTGTGGATGATGACATGATTAAAGCTTCTCTTTTATTGACAACGATTGCCATTACAAATGTGGGAAGCTTTTCATGAATTTAACACATATTTAAAAACAATAACAACAAGATAATGAACTGGAACGCTATGCTACTCATTTGTAAGTGAGATTATCATATTAATAAACCAAACAATCCCATTGCTAACGTACAGTATTGCAGAACAACAGCTCTTACCGATCACACATGAGGAGTAAATGTCCATCAGAATCAGAACCGGGATTATAATCCTCCGGCCGCGCTCATAAACCCACTTCAGTCCGTTCGCCGCCATTTCCCCGAACCGGCCCGAACTCTCGGTTCTGGTTCTGCTGCACGACGGACGGACGGACTCCACTTCCGGCTTCCGCTGGCGTAAAAGTCCCAACGGCTACTCGTTCAAAATAAAAGTCCAAAAACTGAGGAAGGAATATTGCTTCATTTAAATTCAATATTTTTTTACGGAGAATTTAAGTGATTTACCTCCCTTTATAAAATCTGATCTTTTCACAGAAAAAAATATTTATTTTTCTAACCAAGACAGTTGGTTTAAAGGGTTAATTCACACACAAATGTAAAATCTGTCGTTCGACCGTTCATCTTCAGAACACGAATACAGATATTTTTCTTACAATCGCCAATTTATATCTCACAATTCAAACTTGTCCCCCGTAAACAAGTTTAATATCTCGCAATTCTAACTTTTTTCCTCGCAAACAAGTTTTACATTTTCTGTCGTTTTTCTTACAATCGCAAATATATATCTTCAATTTTTACTTTCTCACAATCGTACATTTATATCTCCATTTAAGACTTTTTCTCGTTATACAGGTGAGGTGAATAACACTGATGATCTCTTCATCACGGCTCCTGTTAGTGGGTGGGATATATTAGGCAGCAAGTGAACATTTAGTCCTCAGAGTTGATGTGTGTGAAGCAGGAGAAATGGGCAAGCGTAAGGATTTGAGCGAGTTTGGCCAGATTGTGACGGCTAGACGACTGGGTCAGAGCAGCTCAGTTTGAGGCGTATGGACCAGTCAGGGTGACCTCTGACCCCGCCGAAAGCACCAACAGTGGCCCGTGAGCATCAGAACTGGACCCCGGAGCAATGGAAGAAGGTGGCCTGGTCTGAGGAATCACGTGTTCTTCTACATCACGTGGATGGCCGGGTGTGTGTGTGTGTGTGGCTTACCTGGGGAACACATGGCCCCAGGATGCAGTATGGGAAGAAGGCGAGCCGGCGGAGGCAGTGTGATGCTTTGGCCAATGTTCTGCTGGGAAACCTTGGGTCCTCCATCCATGTGGATGTTACTTTGACACGCTCCACCTACCTAAGCATTGCTGAGACCATGTTCAGCCTTTGATGGAAACGGTATTCTGGTGGCTGTGGCTCTTCCAGCAGGATAATGCTCCTGACACAAAGCACAAATGCTTCAGGAATGGTTTGAGGAGCACAACGACCAGTTTGAGGCGTCGACTCGGCCTCCAGATTCCCCAGATCTCAATCCAATCGAGCATCTGTGGGATGAGCCGAACAAACAAGCCCGATCCATCCCAGCTCGCAAGGTCTTAAAGGATCTGCTGCTAACATCTTAGTGCCAGATATATATATATATATAATCGTGTGCAGCGTGGCTTACCTGGGAAATTCTGACCCCCAATATTAATCCTCCAGTACTTCCAATTCTGATTTCAATCAGCAATTAAAATCTTTTTCTCGTTTATATCTTACATTTTTACCTTTTCTCACAATCGTAGGTTTACATTCCGCAATTCAGACTTTCTGGTAAACGCGAGCTTACAATAATAATCGTGAAACATGATTCAGAATCTGAGTCTTTATTGGAAACCGTGAGCACTTGAACACAAACATCCAGAAAATTAAACACCACACCATCACATCTCTTAACACGGCTCACAGAACATCCTCTAACACACACACATGCAGTTCCTCTTCATCTCTTCACCTCCGCTCTTCATCATCTCTTCATCTCTTCACCTCCGCTCTTCATCTCTTCACCTCCGCTCTTCATCTCCTCATCATCTCTTCATCTCTTCACCTCCGCTCTTCATCTCCTCTTCATCTCTTCACCTCCGCTCTTCATCTCCTCATCATCTCTTCATCTCTTCACCTCCGCTCTTCATCTCTTCACCTCCGCTCCTCATCTCCTCATCATCTCCTCCTCATCTCCTCATCATCTCCGCTCTTCATCTCTTCATCTCTGAGGTGTCAGAAGTCTTCCTCAGCCCTCCGGCATCTGGACTCTCTGAGGAAGGTCAGTCTGGCCATCAGCTCCTCCAGCTTCATCTCTCCGTGCACTTTATTGTCTCTGGTTCGCACATTCACACTGTTTGAGGCGCGCTCCTTATCGCCCACCACTGCAGACAAACAGAGAAAACACAGAGTATCAGCACACACACACACACACACACACACACACACACACACACACACACGTTTGTTTTTGTGAAATGCGGGGACATTCCAGAGGCGTAATGCTTTTTATACTGTACAAACCGTATTTTATATCCCCTTACACTGCCCCTAAACCTACCCAACACACACACACACACACACACACACACACACACACACACACACTCTTACCCAGGATGAAGTTGTACTGTGCCAGCTGAGCGTTGCGAATCTTCTTGTTCAGAAGGCAACTGGAATCCAAATCAGAATCGGCCATAAAACCGGCTTCAACAAACCGCCTGCAGACCTGGAGCGGAGGAAGACCGGCTTTAGTGACCCAACACCGTCTCATTGTGTTTTAAACAGATCTGAACGTTAAAGGGGCCTGAAAGCTTTGGAATACACACTTGAAGAGATTTTTGAGCTATAAAGTCAAAGCCAAAAGTCATCACATGGGTGAATTCTGATGGTCCAGTCTCCTTCATTTATACAGCGCTTTCTACAACACCGATCGCTTTACAGTGATAGGACATTCATTTTGCTTTAGAAAAAAGCTCAAGTAAGTCAAAGTTAACAGGCAATATGATTACGATTATTACTAAATGAAAGATGGATTAACAGATTAACTCGTAATCGTGTATATCTCCGATTTTGACCATCTCTCTCAATCGTTTCAAAAGTTAATCTTTTTATAATTCTGACTTTTTTCCCAGTAAATGCAAAAAAAATTCTCACAATTCTGACTTTCTTGTAAATGCAAATTTATTTCTTACTATTCTGACTTTCTCGTAAAAACACGTTTATTTCTAACAATTCTGCCTTTTTTTCTCGTAAACGCAAGTTAATTTCATTAAATAATCGCAATTATTTTTACGTTTATATTTACTAATCAAGACTCTCGTAAACGCACGTTTATACCTCGCAATTTTGACTTTTTTAGTAAATGCAAAAAAATCTCTAATTTTGACTCACGATTATAACTATATTAATCTTAATTGTAACTCTATATTTCGCAACTTAAGACTTTCTCGTAAACACAAATTTACATCTTGCAATTCAGATTCTTTTTCTTGCAACCTCAATTTAATATCTTTTTCTCGAAATCGCACTTCTGAATTGTCGGTAATAAGAGCAGGAATAGTCTGTTCTTCAGGGATAATGGAGCTGACGTCGTACCTGTTTGGCGTATTCTTCGAGCGACGGGTTAACCGGCACCAGCATCACCTGACGTGGAGATAACCACAGCGGCCTGAGGACACACACAACGAGAACAAGATCATCTGAGGTCAAGTTATGAGACTACAGTTATTCATAGCATTATCACTCTTCTGACCTCAGCCGAAAGTGATGCCGCTGTGCACACTGCAAAAAATGCTCTTCTTATTTAATTCTTAAATCAAGATTCATTTACTAGATCAGTAAAACGACATAAGATATTTTTGCTTGTATTCTGGGGGAAAATAACTCAAAATGAAGAGAGTTTTGCTTAAAATAAGATAAATAATCTGCCAATGGGTTTAAGATTATTTTTCTCACCCCATTGGCAGATTATTTATCTTATTTTAAGCAAAAACTCTCTTCATTTTGAGTTATTTTCCCCAAAACAAGACAATTACTTTTGCTTGCCTAGTAAATGTTTTTGTTTTAAGAGTTTTTAGATGTTTGGACTAGAAACGGAAAAAACATTTTTTTGTGCGGTGTGAGCTAACGATAACGAATCAAACAGCCTCTCACCATTTTCCGGCGTAGTTCTCCGTGAGGATGGCGATCATTCGCTCCACTGAGCCCAGAATGGCTCGATGAATGATCACCGGTCGAGCCTTGTCATCCCCGTCTTTCCTGCAACGGTTCAGATGGTTAAAACACAGACTGCACTGCACAAAATGCTCTTCTTATTTAGAATTTCTGTCTTGTTTCCAGTCTAAATATCTAAATATTCTTAAATCAAGATGCATTTACTAGATCAGTAAAACGACAGGAGATATTTGTTCTTGTTTTCTTAAAAATAAAATCTAAATGAAGAGAGTTTTTGCTTAAAACAGGCAAAATGATCTGCCAATGGGGTGAGGAAAATAATCTGATTTCTGATTGAAATCTTGTTTCTTGTTTCCGTCCCAAACAGAAATAAGATTATTTTTCTCACCCCATTGGCAGATCATTTTGCCTGTTTTAAGCAAAAACTCACTTCATTTAGATTTTATTTTCAACAAAACAAGAAAAAATCTAGTAAATGCATATTAATGTAATAATTGTTAGATATTTAGACTAGAAACAAGACAAAAATACTGAGTAAGAAGAGCATTTTTCGCAGTGTAAAGCCATCTGAGTGTTTACAGCGAGTGCAGATCAGTTCTCACCCCACATATGTGAGATTGAAGCGGACGGGTAACTGGAAGTCCAGCTGGATGGTGGCGCACTGGTGATAGCGGCCAATGGCGTCTTTAATCTTGATGTCAATCTGGAGCAGAAGAGTTCAGAGAAATCATTATTACTGCTGGGAAGCGTCTGCCTCATATGGAAGCTTGTTTCCACCGTGGAAAAATAAAAACCATTATAGCTTTTTTCCTCACGATTGCAAGTTTAAAATCTCACAATTCAGATTTTTTCTCATTAACAAGTTTAAATCTCGCACTTCAGACTTTTTTCTCGTAAACAAGTTAAAATCTCAAAATTAAGTAAATGCAAGTTTATATCTCGCAATTATATATTTTTTATTTTATTTTATTTAAACTTGTTTACGAGAAAAGTCAGAATTGCGAGATTTAAATTTGTTTACGAGAAAGTCTTGTTTCGTAAACAAGTTAAAATCTCACAATTCTGACTCTCGTAAGAAGTCTCGCAATTCAGATTTTTTCTCGTAAATTCAAGTTTATATCTCACAATTCTGACTTTTTTTCTAGGTCGAGGTGATTCATGAACACAACACTGAGGAGTTCTGACCTTTGGTCCGTAAAACGCCCCGTCGCCTGGATTCAGCTTCCACGGCTCTCCGAACTCATTCAGGCTGTTCTCCAGTTGCTATTAAAACAAAACCTCAGTTAGCACTAAACCAAAATTAGCCAGATCTCAAAGACAGCAGATAACTGTGATTCTGGAACCTTCTCCGCTCGATTCCACACGGAAACATCGCCCAGAAACTTCTCAGGACGCGTGGAGAGATAAAGCTGGAAGGAGAAGCCGAAGACGTCGTAGATGCAGCGCAGGAAATCCAGACAGCCCTTCATCTCAGACTCAATCTGAAACAAACAAACAAACTCATCTCAGACTCAATCTGAAACAAACAAACAAACAAACTCATCTCAGACTCGATCTGAAACAAACAAACAAACAAACTAATCTCAGACTCAATCTGAAACAAACAAACAAACAAACTCATCTCAGACTCGATCTGAAACAAACAAACAAACAAACTAATCTCAGACTCAATCTGAAACAAACAAACAAACAAACTCATCTCAGACTCGATCTGAAACAAACAAACAAACAAACAAACTAATCTCAGACTCAATCTGAAACAAACAAACAAACAAACTCATCTCAGACTCGATCTGAAACAAACAAACAAACAAACTCATCTCAGACTCAATCTGAAACAAACAAACAAACAAACTCATCTCAGACTCAATCTGAAACAAACAAACAAACTCATCTTAGACTCAATCTGAAACAATCAAACAAACAAACTCATCTCAGACTCAATCTGAAACAAACAAACAAACAAACTCATCTCAGACTCAATCTGAAACAAACAAACAAACAAACTCATCTCAGACTCAATCTGAAACAAACAAACAAACAAACAAACTAATCTCAGACTCAATCTGAAACAAACAAACAAACAAACTCATCTCAGACTCAATCTGAAACAAACAAACAAACTAATCTCAGACTCAATCTGAAACAAACAAACAAACAAACTCATCTCAGACTCAATCTGAAACAAACAAACAAACAAACTCATCTCAGACTCAATCTGAAACAAACAAACAAACAAACTAATCTCAGACTCAATCTGAAACAAACAAACAAACAAACTCATCTCAGACTCAATCTGAAACAAACAAACAAACAAACTAATCTCAGACTCAATCTGAAACAATCAAACAAACAAACTCATCTCAGACTCAATCTGAAACAAACAAACAAACAAACTCATCTCAGACTCAATCTGAAACAAACAAACAAACAAACTCATCTCAGACTCAATCTGAAACAAACAAACAAACAAACTCATCTCAGACTCAATCTGAAACAAACAAACAAACAAACTAATCTCAGACTCAATCTGAAACAATCAAACAAACAAACTCATCTCAGACTCAATCTGAAACAAACAAACAAACAAACAAACTCATCTCAGACTCAATCTGAAACAAACAAACAAACAAACTCATCTCAGACTCAATCTGAAACAAACAAACAAACAAACTCATCTCAGACTCAATCTGAAACAAACAAACAAACAAACTCATCTCAGACTCAATCTGAAACAAACAAACAAACAAACTCATCTCAGACTCAATCTGAAACAAACAAACAAACTCATCTTAGACTCAATCTGAAACAAACAAACTCATCTCAGACTCAATCTGAAACAAACAAACTAATCTCAGACTCAATCTGAAACAAACAAACTAATCTCAGACTCAATCTGAAACAAACAAACAAACAAACTCATCTCAGACTCAATCTGAAACAAACAAACAAACAAACTCATCTCAGACTCAATCTGAAACAAACAAACAAACAAACTCATCTCAGACTCAATCTGAAACAAACAAACAAACAAACTAATCTCAGACTCAATCTGAAACAATCAAACAAACAAACTCATCTCAGACTCAATCTGAAACAAACAAACAAACAAACTCATCTCAGACTCAATCTGAAACAAACAAACAAACAAACTCATCTCAGACTCAATCTGAAACAAACAAACAAACAAACTCATCTCAGACTCAATCTGAAACAAACAAACAAACTCATCTCAGACTCAATCTGAAACAAACAAACTAATCTCAGACTCAATCTGAAACAAACAAACAAACTCATCTCAGACTCAATCTGAAACAAACAAACAAACTAATCTCAGACTCAATCTGAAACAAACAAACAAACAAACAAACAAACAAACAAACTCTTCTCAGACTCAATCTGAAACAAACAAACAAACAAACAAACTCATCTCAGACTCAATCTGAAACAAACAAACAAACTCATCTCAGACTCGATCTGAAACAAACAAACAAACAAACAAACTCATCTCAGACTCAATCTGAAACAAACAAACAAACAAACTCATCTCAGACTCGATCTGAAACAAACAAACAAACACATCTCAGACTCAATCTGAAACAAACAAACAAACAAACAAACAAACTCTTCTCAGACTCAATCTGAAACAAACAAACAAACAAACAAACTCATCTCAGACTCAATCTGAAACAAACAAACAAACAAACTCATCTCAGACTCGATCTGAAACAAACAAACAAACAAACAAACAAACTCATCTCAGACTCAATCTGAAACAAACAAACAAACAAACAAACTCATCTCAGACTCGATCTAAAACAAACAAACAAACAAACTCATCTCAGACTCGATCTGAAACAAACAAACAAACAAACTCATCTCAGACTCGATCTGAAACAAACAAACAAACAAACAAACAAACTCATCTCAGACTCAATCTGAAACAAACAAACTCATCTCAGACTCAATCTGAAACAAACAAACAAACAAACAAATCTCAGACTCGATCTGAAACAAACAAACAAACAAACTCATCTCAGACTCAATCTGAAACAAACAAACAAACAAACTCATCTCAGACTCAATCTGAAACAAACAAACAAACAAACAAACTCATCTCAGACTCAATCTGAAACAAACAAACAAACAAACAAACTCATCTCAGACTCGATCTGAAACAAACAAACAAACAAACAAACAAACTCATCTCAGACTCGATCTGAAACAAACAAACAAACAAACTCATCTCAGACTCGATCCGAAACAAACAAACAAACAAACAAACAAACTCATCTCAGACTCAATCTGAAACAAACAAACAAACTCATCTCAGACTCAATCTGAAACAAACAAACAAACTCATCTCAGACTCGATCCGAAACAAACAAACAAACAAACAAACAAACTCATCTCAGACTCGATCTGAAACAAACAAACAAACAAACAAACAAACAAACAAACAAACAAACAAATCTCAGACTCAATCTGAAACAAACAAACAAACAAACAAACAAACAAACAAACTAATCTCAGACTCAATCTGAAACAAACAAACAAACAAACAAACAAATCTCAGACTCAATCTGAAACAAACAAACAAACAAACAAACAAACAAACAAACTCATCTCAGACTCGATCTGAAACAAACAAACAAACAAACAAACAAACAAACTCATCTCAGACTCGATCTGAAACAAACAAACAAACAAACTCATCTCAGACTCAATCTGAAACAATCAAACAAACAAACTCATCTCAGACTCAATCTGAAACAAACAAACAAACAAACAAACTCATCTCAGACTCAATCTGAAACAAACAAACAAACAAACTCATCTCAGACTCAATCTGAAACAAACAAACAAACAAACTAATCTCAGACTCAATCTGAAACAAACAAACAAACAAACTAATCTCAGACTCAATCTGAAACAATCAAACAAACAAACTCATCTCAGACTCAATCTGAAACAAACAAACAAACAAACTCATCTCAGACTCAATCTGAAACAAACAAACAAACAAACTCATCTCAGACTCAATCTGAAACAAACAAACAAACAAACTCATCTCAGACTCAATCTGAAACAAACAAACAAACAAACTCATCTCAGACTCAATCTGAAACAAACAAACAAACAAACTCATCTCAGACTCAATCTGAAACAAACAAACAAACTCATCTTAGACTCAATCTGAAACAAACAAACTCATCTCAGACTCAATCTGAAACAAACAAACTAATCTCAGACTCAATCTGAAACAAACAAACAAACTCATCTCAGACTCAATCTGAAACAAACAAACAAACTCATCTCAGACTCAATCTGAAACAAACAAACAAACTAATCTCAGACTCAATCTGAAACAAACAAACAAACAAACAAACTCTTCTCAGACTCAATCTGAAACAAACAAACAAACAAACAAACTCATCTCAGACTCGATCTGAAACAAACAAACAAACTCATCTCAGACTCGATCTGAAACAAACAAACAAACAAACAAACTCATCTCAGACTCAATCTGAAACAAACAAACAAACAAACTCATCTCAGACTCAATCTGAAACAAACAAACAAACAAACAAACAAACAAACTCTTCTCAGACTCAATCTGAAACAAACAAACAAACAAACAAACAAACTCATCTCAGACTCAATCTGAAACAAACAAACAAACAAACTCATCTCAGACTCGATCTGAAACAAACAAACAAACTCATCTCAGACTCAATCTGAAAAAAACAAACAAACAAACAAACTCATCTCAGACTCGATCTAAAACAAACAAACAAACAAACTCATCTCAGACTCGATCTGAAACAAACAAACAAACAAACAAACAAACTCATCTCAGACTCAATCTGAAACAAACAAACTCATCTCAGACTCAATCTGAAACAAACAAACAAACAAACTCATCTCAGACTCAATCTGAAACAAACAAACAAACAAACTCATCTCAGACTCAATCTGAAACAAACAAACAAACAAACAAACAAACTCATCTCAGACTCGATCTGAAACAAACAAACAAACAAACAAACAAACTCATCTCAGACTCGATCTGAAACAAACAAACAAACAAACTCATCTCAGACTCGATCCGAAACAAACAAACAAACAAACAAACAAACTCATCTCAGACTCAATCTGAAACAAACAAACAAACTCATCTCAGACTCGATCCGAAACAAACAAACAAACAAACAAACAAACTCATCTCAGACTCGATCTGAAACAAACAAACAAACAAACAAACAAATCTCAGACTCAATCTGAAACAAACAAACAAACAAACAAACAAACTAATCTCAGACTCAATCTGAAACAAACAAACAAACAAACAAACTAATCTCAGACTCAATCTGAAACAAACAAACAAACAAACAAACAAACTAATCTCAGACTCAATCTGAAACAAACAAACAAACAAACAAACACTCATCTCAGACTCGATCTGAAACAAACAAACAAACAAACTCATCTCAGACTCAATCTGAAACAATCAAACAAACAAACTCATCTCAGACTCAATCTGAAACAAACAAACAAACAAACTCATCTCAGACTCAATCTGAAACAAACAAACAAACAAACTCATCTCAGACTCAATCTGAAACAAACAAACAAACAAACTAATCTCAGACTCAATCTGAAACAAACAAACAAACAAACTCATCTCAGACTCAATCTGAAACAATCAAACAAACAAACTCATCTCAGACTCAATCTGAAACAAACAAACAAACAAACTCATCTCAGACTCAATCTGAAACAATCAAACAAACAAACTCATCTCAGACTCAATCTGAAACAAACAAACAAACAAACTCATCTCAGACTCAATCTGAAACAAACAAACAAACAAACTAATCTCAGACTCAATCTGAAACAAACAAACAAACAAACTCATCTCAGACTCAATCTGAAACAAACAAACAAACAAACAAACTCTTCTCAGACTCAATCTGAAACAATCAAACAAACAAACTCATCTCAGACTCAATCTGAAACAAACAAACAAACAAACTCATCTCAGACTCAATCCGAAACAAACAAACAAACAAACTCATCTCAGACTCAATCTGAAACAAACAAACAAACAAACTCATCTCAGACTCAATCTGAAACAAACAAACAAACAAACTAATCTCAGACTCAATCTGAAACAATCAAACAAACAAACTCATCTCAGACTCAATCTGAAACAAACAAACAAACTCATCTCAGACTCAATCTGAAACAAACAAACAAACAAACTCATCTCAGACTCAATCTGAAACAAACAAACAAACAAACTCATCTCAGACTCAATCTGAAACAAACAAACAAACAAACTCATCTCAGACTCAATCTGAAACAAACAAACAAACAAACTCATCTCAGACTCAATCTGAAACAAACAAACAAACTCATCTTAGACTCAATCTGAAACAAACAAACTCATCTCAGACTCAATCTGAAACAAACAAACTAATCTCAGACTCAATCTGAAACAAACAAACAAACTCATCTCAGACTCAATCTGAAACAAACAAACAAACTCATCTCAGACTCAATCTGAAACAAACAAACAAACTAATCTCAGACTCAATCTGAAACAAACAAACAAACTAATCTCAGACTCAATCTGAAACAAACAAACAAACAAACTCATCTCAGACTCAATCTGAAACAAACAAACAAACAAACAAACTCTTCTCAGACTCAATCTGAAACAAACAAACAAACAAACAAACTCATCTCAGACTCGATCTGAAACAAACAAACAAACAAACAAACAAACTCATCTCAGACTCGATCTGAAACAAACAAACAAACAAACTCATCTCAGACTCAATCTGAAACAAACAAACAAACAAACTCATCTCAGACTCAATCTGAAACAAACAAACAAACTCATCTCAGACTCAATCTGAAACAAACAAACAAACTCATCTCAGACTCAATCTGAAACAAACAAACAAACTAATCTCAGACTCAATCTGAAACAAACAAACAAACAAACAAACAAACAAACTCTTCTCAGACTCAATCTGAAACAAACAAACAAACAAACAAACTCATCTCAGACTCGATCTAAAACAAACAAACAAACAAACTCATCTCAGACTCGATCTGAAACAAACAAACAAACAAACAAACAAACTCATCTCAGACTCAATCTGAAACAAACAAACTCATCTCAGACTCAATCTGAAACAAACAAACAAACAAACAAATCTCAGACTCGATCTGAAACAAACAAACAAACAAACTCATCTCAGACTCAATCTGAAACAAACAAACAAACAAACTCATCTCAGACTCAATCTGAAACAAACAAACAAACAAACTCATCTCAGACTCAATCTGAAACAAACAAACAAACAAACTCATCTCAGACTCAATCTGAAACAAACAAACAAACAAACTAATCTCAGACTCAATCTGAAACAAACAAACAAACAAACTCATCTCAGACTCGATCTGAAACAAACAAACAAACAAACAAACTCATCTCAGACTCGATCTGAAACAAACAAACAAACAAACAAACAAACTCATCTCAGACTCGATCTGAAACAAACAAACAAACAAACTCATCTCAGACTCGATCCGAAACAAACAAACAAACAAACAAACAAACTCATCTCAGACTCAATCTGAAACAAACAAACAAACTCATCTCAGACTCAATCTGAAACAAACAAACAAACTCATCTCAGACTCGATCTGAAACAAACAAACAAACAAACAAACAAACAAACAAACAAATCTCAGACTCAATCTGAAACAAACAAACAAACAAACAAACAAACAAACTAATCTCAGACTCAATCTGAAACAAACAAACAAACAAACAAACTAATCTCAGACTCAATCTGAAACAAACAAACAAACAAACAAACAAACAAACTCATCTCAGACTCGATCTGAAACAAACAAACAAACAAACAAACAAACTTCTCAGACTCGATCTGAAACAAACAAACAAACAAACTCATCTCAGACTCGATCTGAAACAAACAAACAAACAAACTCATCTCAGACTCGATCTGAAACAAACAAACAAACAAACTTCTCAGACTCGATCTGAAACAAACAAACAAACAAACAAACTCTTCTCAGACTCGATCTGAAACAAACAAACAAACTCATCTCAGACTCAATCTGAAACAAACAAACAAACTCTTCTCAGACTCGATCTGAAACAAACAAACAAACTCATCTCAGACTCAATCTGAAACAAACAAACAAACTCTTCTCAGACTCGATCTGAAACAAACAAACAAACAAACAAACAAACAAACAAACTAATCTCAGACTCGATCTGAAACAAACAAACTCATCTCAGACTCAATCTGAAACAAACAAACTCATCTCAGACTCGATCTGAAACAAACAAACAAACAAACAAACTAATCTCAGACTCAATCTGAAACAAACAAACAAACAAACAAACTAATCTCAGACTCAATCTGAAACAAACAAACAAACAAACTCATCTCAGACTCAATCTGAAACAAACAAACAAACAAACAAACTCATCTTAGACTCAATCTGAAACAAACAAACAAACAAACAAACTAATCTCAGACTCAATCTGAAACAAACAAACAAACTCATCTCAGACTCAATCTGAAACAAACAAACAAACAAACAAACAAACAAACAAACAAACAAACAAACTAATCTCAGACTCAATCTGAAACAAACAAACAAACAAACAAACAAACAAATCTCAGACTCAATCTAAAACAAACAAACAAACAAACAAACTAATCTCAGACTCAATCTGAAACAAACAAACAAACAAACAAACAAACAAACTAATCTCAGACTCAATCTGAAACAAACAAACAAACAAACAAACAAATAAACTAATCTCAGACTCAATCTGAAACAAACAAACAAACAAACAAACAAACAAACTCATCTCAGACTCAATCTGAAACAAACAAACAAACTCATCTTAGACTCAATCCGAAACAAACAAACAAACAAACAAACTCATCTCAGACTCAATCTGAAACAAACAAACAAACAAACAAACAAATCTCAGACTCAATCTGAAACAAACAAACAAACAAACAAACAAACAAACTAATCTCAGACTCAATCTGAAACAAACAAACAAACAAACTAATCTCAGACTCAATCTGAAACAAGCAAACAAACAAACTAATCTCAGACTCAATCTGAAACAAACAAACAAACTCATCTTAGACTCAATCTGAAACAAACAAACAAACAAACAAATCTCAGACTCAATCTGAAACAAACAAACAAACAAACAAACAAATCTCAGACTCAATCTGAAACAAACAAACAAACAAACAAACAAATCTCAGACTCAATCTGAAACAAACAAACAAACAAACAAACTCTTCTCAGACTCGATCTGAAACAAACAAACAAACAAACAAACTCTTCTCAGACTCGATCTGAAACAAACAAACAAACAAACAAACTCATCTCAGACTCAATCTGAAACAAACAAACAAACTCTTCTCAGACTCGATCTGAAACAAACAAACAAACTCATCTCAGACTCAATCTGAAACAAACAAACAAACTCTTCTCAGACTCGATCTGAAACAAACAAACAAACAAACAAACAAACAAACAAACAAACTAATCTCAGACTCGATCTGAAACAAACAAACTCATCTCAGACTCAATCTGAAACAAACAAACTCATCTCAGACTCGATCTGAAACAAACAAACAAACAAACAAACTAATCTCAGACTCAATCTGAAACAAACAAACAAACAAACAAACTAATCTCAGACTCAATCTGAAACAAACAAACAAACAAACTCATCTCAGACTCAATCTGAAACAAACAAACAAACAAACAAACTCATCTTAGACTCAATCTGAAACAAACAAACAAACAAACAAACTAATCTCAGACTCAATCTGAAACAAACAAACAAACTCATCTCAGACTCAATCTGAAACAAACAAACAAACAAACAAACAAACAAACAAACAAACTAATCTCAGACTCAATCTGAAACAAACAAACAAACAAACAAACAAACAAATCTCAGACTCAATCTAAAACAAACAAACAAACAAACAAACTAATCTCAGACTCAATCTGAAACAAACAAACAAACAAACAAACAAACAAACTAATCTCAGACTCAATCTGAAACAAACAAACAAACAAACAAACAAATAAACTAATCTCAGACTCAATCTGAAACAAACAAACAAACAAACAAACAAACAAACTCATCTCAGACTCAATCTGAAACAAACAAACAAACTCATCTTAGACTCAATCCGAAACAAACAAACAAACAAACAAACTCATCTCAGACTCAATCTGAAACAAACAAACAAACAAACAAACAAATCTCAGACTCAATCTGAAACAAACAAACAAACAAACAAACAAACAAACTAATCTCAGACTCAATCTGAAACAAACAAACAAACAAACTAATCTCAGACTCAATCTGAAACAAGCAAACAAACAAACTAATCTCAGACTCAATCTGAAACAAACAAACAAACTCATCTTAGACTCAATCTGAAACAAACAAACAAACAAACAAATCTCAGACTCAATCTGAAACAAACAAACAAACAAACAAACAAATCTCAGACTCAATCTGAAACAAACAAACAAACAAACAAACAAATCTCAGACTCAATCTGAAACAAACAAACAAACTAATCTCAGACTCAATCTGAAACAAACAAACAAACTAATCTCAGACTCAATCTGAAACAAACAAACAAACAAACAAACTCATCTCAGACTCAATCTGAAACAAACAAACAAACAAACAAACAAACTCATCTTAGACTCAATCTGAAACAAACAAACAAACAAACTCATCTCAGACTCAATCTGAAACAAACAAACAAACAAACAAACTAATCTCAGACTCAATCTGAAACAAACAAACAAACTAATCTCAGACTCAATCTGAAACAAACAAACAAACAAACAAACAAACTCATCTCAGACTCAATCTGAAACAAACAAACAAACAAACTCATCTCAGACTCAATCTGAAACAAACAAACAAACTCATCTCAGACTCAATCTGAAACAAACAAACAAACTAATCTCAGACTCAATCTGAAACAAACAAACAAACTAATCTCAGACTCAATCTGAAACAAACAAACAAACTAATCTCAGACTCAATCTGAAACAAACAAACAAACTAATCTCAGACTCAATCTGAAACAAACAAACAAACTAATCTCAGACTCAATCTGAAACAAACAAACAAACTAATCTCAGACTCAATCTGAAACAAACAAACAAACAAACAAACAAACTCATCTCAGACTCGATCTGAAACAAACAAACAAACAAACTCTTCTCAGACTCAATCTGAAACAAACAAACAAACAAACTAATCTCAGACTCAATCTGAAACAAACAAACAAACTAATCTCAGACTCAATCTGAAACAAACAAACAAACTCATCTCAGACTCGATCTGAAACAAACAAACAAACAAACAAACTCATCTCAGACTCAATCTGAAACAAACAAACAAACAAACTAATCTCAGACTCAATCTGAAACAAACAAACAAACAAACAAACTCATCTCAGACTCAATCTGAAACAAACAAACAAACAAACAAACTCATCTCAGACTCAATCTGAAACAAACAAACTCATCTCAGACTCAATCTGAAACAAACAAACAAACAAACAAACTCATCTCAGACTCAATCTGAAACAAACAAACAAACAAACTCATCTCAGACTCAATCTGAAACAAACAAACAAACTAATCTCAGACTCAATCTGAAACAAACAAACAAACTAATCTCAGACTCAATCTGAAACAAACAAACAAACTAATCTCAGACTCAATCTGAAACAAACAAACAAACAAATCTCAGACTCAATCTGAAACAAACAAACAAACTCTTCTCAGACTCAATCTGAAACAAACAAACAAACAAACTAATCTCAGACTCAATCTGAAACAAACAAACAAACTCATCTCAGACTCAATCTGAAACAAACAAACAAACTCATCTTAGACTCAATCTGAAACAAACAAACAAACTCATCTCAGACTCAATCTGAAACAAACAAACAAACAAACTCATCTCAGACTCAATCTGAAACAAACAAACAAACTCATCTCAGACTCAATCTGAAACAAACAAACAAACTAATCTCAGACTCAATCTGAAACAAACAAACAAACAAACTCATCTTAGACTCAATCTGAAACAAACAAACAAACTCATCTCAGACTCAATCTGAAACAAACAAACAAACAAACAAACTCATCTCAGACTCAATCTGAAACAAACAAACTCATCTCAGACTCAATCTGAAACAAACAAACAAACAAACAAACTCATCTCAGACTCAATCTGAAACAAACAAACAAACAAACTCATCTCAGACTCAATCTGAAACAAACAAACAAACTAATCTCAGACTCAATCTGAAACAAACAAACAAACTAATCTCAGACTCAATCTGAAACAAACAAACAAACTAATCTCAGACTCAATCTGAAACAAACAAACAAACAAATCTCAGACTCAATCTGAAACAAACAAACAAACTCTTCTCAGACTCAATCTGAAACAAACAAACAAACAAACTAATCTCAGACTCAATCTGAAACAAACAAACAAACTCATCTCAGACTCAATCTGAAACAAGCAAACAAACAAACTAATCTCAGACTCAATCTGAAACAAACAAACAAACTCATCTTAGACTCAATCTGAAACAAACAAACAAACAAACAAATCTCAGACTCAATCTGAAACAAACAAACAAACAAACAAACAAATCTCAGACTCAATCTGAAACAAACAAACAAACAAACAAACAAATCTCAGACTCAATCTGAAACAAACAAACAAACTAATCTCAGACTCAATCTGAAACAAACAAACAAACTAATCTCAGACTCAATCTGAAACAAACAAACAAACAAACAAACTCATCTCAGACTCAATCTGAAACAAACAAACAAACAAACAAACAAACTCATCTTAGACTCAATCTGAAACAAACAAACAAACAAACTCATCTCAGACTCAATCTGAAACAAACAAACAAACAAACAAACTAATCTCAGACTCAATCTGAAACAAACAAACAAACTAATCTCAGACTCAATCTGAAACAAACAAACAAACAAACAAACAAACTCATCTCAGACTCAATCTGAAACAAACAAACAAACAAACTCATCTCAGACTCAATCTGAAACAAACAAACAAACTCATCTCAGACTCAATCTGAAACAAACAAACAAACTAATCTCAGACTCAATCTGAAACAAACAAACAAACTAATCTCAGACTCAATCTGAAACAAACAAACAAACTAATCTCAGACTCAATCTGAAACAAACAAACAAACTAATCTCAGACTCAATCTGAAACAAACAAACAAACTAATCTCAGACTCAATCTGAAACAAACAAACAAACTAATCTCAGACTCAATCTGAAACAAACAAACAAACAAACAAACAAACTCATCTCAGACTCGATCTGAAACAAACAAACAAACAAACTCTTCTCAGACTCAATCTGAAACAAACAAACAAACAAACTAATCTCAGACTCAATCTGAAACAAACAAACAAACTAATCTCAGACTCAATCTGAAACAAACAAACAAACTCATCTCAGACTCGATCTGAAACAAACAAACAAACAAACAAACTCATCTCAGACTCAATCTGAAACAAACAAACAAACAAACTAATCTCAGACTCAATCTGAAACAAACAAACAAACAAACAAACTCATCTCAGACTCAATCTGAAACAAACAAACAAACAAACAAACTCATCTCAGACTCAATCTGAAACAAACAAACTCATCTCAGACTCAATCTGAAACAAACAAACAAACAAACAAACTCATCTCAGACTCAATCTGAAACAAACAAACAAACAAACTCATCTCAGACTCAATCTGAAACAAACAAACAAACTAATCTCAGACTCAATCTGAAACAAACAAACAAACTAATCTCAGACTCAATCTGAAACAAACAAACAAACTAATCTCAGACTCAATCTGAAACAAACAAACAAACAAATCTCAGACTCAATCTGAAACAAACAAACAAACTCTTCTCAGACTCAATCTGAAACAAACAAACAAACAAACTAATCTCAGACTCAATCTGAAACAAACAAACAAACTCATCTCAGACTCAATCTGAAACAAACAAACAAACTCATCTTAGACTCAATCTGAAACAAACAAACAAACTCATCTCAGACTCAATCTGAAACAAACAAACAAACAAACTCATCTCAGACTCAATCTGAAACAAACAAACAAACTCATCTCAGACTCAATCTGAAACAAACAAACAAACTAATCTCAGACTCAATC
The DNA here is from genome assembly GCF_024679245.1 of Pseudorasbora parva. Classification (NCBI taxonomy): domain Eukaryota; kingdom Metazoa; phylum Chordata; class Actinopteri; order Cypriniformes; family Gobionidae; genus Pseudorasbora; species Pseudorasbora parva. Next base: position 45,168,508 of record NC_090187.1, read on the forward strand.
TGAAACAAACAAACAAACAAACTCATCTTAGACTCAATCTGAAACAAACAAACAAACTCATCTCAGACTCAATCTGAAACAAACAAACAAACAAACAAACTCATCTCAGACTCAATCTGAAACAAACAAACTCATCTCAGACTCAATCTGAAACAAACAAACAAACAAACAAACTCATCTCAGACTCAATCTGAAACAAACAAACAAACAAACTCATCTCAGACTCAATCTGAAACAAACAAACAAACTAATCTCAGACTCAATCTGAAACAAACAAACAAACTAATCTCAGACTCAATCTGAAACAAACAAACAAACTAATCTCAGACTCAATCTGAAACAAACAAACAAACAAATCTCAGACTCAATCTGAAACAAACAAACAAACTCTTCTCAGACTCAATCTGAAACAAACAAACAAACAAACTAATCTCAGACTCAATCTGAAACAAACAAACAAACTCATCTCAGACTCAATCTGAAACAAACAAACAAACTCATCTTAGACTCAATCTGAAACAAACAAACAAACTCATCTCAGACTCAATCTGAAACAAACAAACAAACTCATCTCAGACTCAATCTGAAACAAACAAACAAACTAATCTCAGACTCAATCTGAAACAAACAAACAAACTCATCTCAGACTCAATCTGAAACAAACAAACAAACTAATCTCAGACTCAATCTGAAACAAACAAACAAACTAATCTCAGACTCAATCTGAAACAAACAAACAAACTCATCTCAGACTCAATCTGAAACAAACAAACAAACTCATCTCAGACTCAATCTGAAACAAACAAACAAACTAATCTCAGACTCAATCTGAAACAAACAAACAAACTAATCTCAGACTCAATCTGAAACAAACAAACAAACTCATCTCAGACTCAATCTGAAACAAACAAACAAACAAACAAACAAACAAACTAATCTCAGACTCAATCTGAAACAAACAAACAAACTCATCTCAGACTCAATCTGAAACAAACAAACAAACAAACTCATCTTAGACTCAATCTGAAACAAACAAACAAACAAACAAATCTCAGACTCAATCTGAAACAAACAAACAAACAAACTCATCTTAGACTCAATCTGAAACAAACAAACAAACAAACTCATCTCAGACTCAATCTGAAACAAACAAACAAACAAACTCATCTTAGACTCAATCTGAAACAAACAAACAAACAAACAAATCTCAGACTCAATCTGAAACAAACAAACAAACAAACTCATCTCAGACTCAATCTGAAACAAACAAACAAACAAACTCATCTTAGACTCAATCTGAAACAAACAAACAAACAAACAAATCTCAGACTCAATCTGAAACAAACAAACAAACAAACTCATCTTAGACTCAATCTGAAACAAACAAACAAACAAACTCATCTTAGACTCAATCCGAAACAAACAAACAAACAAACTCATCTCAGACTCAATCTGAAACAAACAAACAAACAAACTCATCTCAGACTCAATCTGAAACAAACAAACAAACTCATCTTAGACTCAATCTGAAACAAACAAACAAACAAACTCATCTTAGACTCAATCCGAAACAAACAAACAAACAAACTCATCTCAGACTCAATCTGAAACAAACAAACAAACTCATCTCAGACTCAATCTGAAACAAACAAACAAACAAACTCATCTTAGACTCAATCTGAAACAAACAAACAAACAAACAAATCTCAGACTCAATCTGAAACAAACAAACAAACAAACTCATCTTAGACTCAATCTGAAACAAACAAACAAACAAACTCATCTTAGACTCAATCCGAAACAAACAAACAAACAAACTCTTTTCAGACTTAAGACATGAGATATTTTTTCTTGTTTTGTTGAAAATAAAATCTAAATGAAGAGAGTTTTTGCTTAAAACAGGCAAAATGATCTGCCAATGGGGTGAGAGAATAATCTGATTTCTGTTTGAAATCTTGTTGCAGATCATTTTGCCTGTTTTAAGCAAAAACTCTCTTCATTTAGATTTTATTTTCAACAAAACAAGGACAAATATCTCATGTCGTTTTACTGATCTAGTAAATGCATCTTCATTTAAGAATATTTAGATATTTGTACTGGAAACAAGACAGAATGGCTGAGTAAGAAGAGCATTGCAGTGTAAACCATGAGCTCCTGAAAATGCACATCCACGACCCCGAGCAGACGCACCTGATCAATAGTGCAGAATATATGAGCGTCGTCCTGCTGGAAGCGGCGGACCCTCGTTAGGCCCGTTAGTGTTCCAGAGAGCTCGTTACGATGCAGAACGCCGAAATCAGCCAATCTGAGAGGAAGCTCACGCCAGGAGCGCGGCCGGTGGCCGAACATCAGACTGACGGAAGACAAACGGGAGATAATGAGAGATTAATTCCAAGATATTTGCATATTTCTCAACATCTAGAGCCCTATTTGGGTGGTAATTGTTTTTTCGTGGGGTTGTAATTTCATCATTTACAGCGGCCAGTAGGGCTGTGCAATACATCGAAATTATCAAAATATTGCAAATGTACATATCGCAACGACAGGCTGAATGATTTTAATCGGCTACGTCACCATCATGACAAGTGTTCGTGTTAGGTCGACGCACAGCTGAGGACAGACTGGGCACACGACGACTGTTACTTATGGGACTTGCTTGATGTTAAAAAGAGTTATTAAACACAATCATGTGCGAAAAGCAATAACTTGCAGTCTCGCGCTGTCTGACACACACACACACACACACACACACACACACACACACACACACACACACACACACACAGGAAAGTGAACGACCCTGCTGGTCACTTTCAGAAGTTGTAGCGATGCTTTCTTTTCCCTGAGAGAACGTGAAACAAATGGTTTAAATTCTCAGATAATTTTTAAAAATATAATTTAAATAGATTTGACACACTAATTGCAATATCGTATCGCATATCGAATATCACATTATTTAACAAGATATTTCATATCACATTCTGTGATTTTATTGCCGTCCTAATCCAGAATGTCAGTGTTTTTCTCCCACCACTCACGAATGACATCCTGTTTTCTGACAAACACAAGGTCGTGCGGTGATTTAATTTCCGTCCGAATCAACATCTCTGATTTTTCAAGAAGAGATCGCTTCACAATTAACGGTTTATCCTTTTTGACTGCTGTGGAGCACCGTATGGCTGTAATTGGGATGCATTTTAAAGCTCAAGCTTACACTTTATTACTGAAATACTGGAAAGTATTAACACGAATAAGCTTTCATCACCGCTGAAGAGAGAAAGAGAAGAAAAGCACGTGAACATCTGAAATGAGCCGTTATAATGGCAGTGATTAATGTTATAGGCTATAGCCGGGGGTAAATTTGCAGTATGTGTGTGTGTGTGTGTGTGTGTGTGTTTTACTCTCATAGAAATACACCCCATTGACATGCATTATACGAGCAACGGCTGTTAAAAATCTTCATCTGTGTTCTCCTGAAGAAACACACACACCTACATCTGGGACGCCCTGCAGATTAACATCAGGCTCATTTAGGGCTGAACTGTCCCTTTAATATCTTCAGTCAGTAACTGTATGTTGCTTTAGGAGCGTGTAGATATTATTATGATTATATAGACGCGTGTTCACCAGTGTCCGGGACAGTTCATGGGCTTGAGAGCGAAGACGTCCTGCTCGACGGGGAAGCAGAACATGTTTTCACTGTAATGCTGCCAGTGTCCCGAAGTCTCCCACAGTTTGCTGTTATAGATATTCGGAGACGCCACCTCCTGAAAGCCACGCCGGCAGTATTCCTCCTGCACACACACACACACACACACACACACACACACACACACACACACACACGATTGTTTGTGTGAAATGTGGGGACTCTCCATAGGCGTAATGGTTTTTATACTGTACAAACTGTATTTTCTATCCCCTTACACTGACCCTAAACCTACCCATCACACACACACACACACACACACACACACACACACACACACACACACACACACACACACACACACACACACACACACACACACAGCCCCTAAACCTACCCATCTCTCACACACACACACACAGCCCCTAAACCTACCCATCACACACACACTGCCCCTAAACCTACCCATCACACACACACACACACACACACACACTACAGTGGCATCTGTCCCGCTCATGTCACGCACCCTGATGAAGTCCGTCAGTGTGTTGTAGATGAAGGCGCCGCGGGGCAGAAAGAAGCAGCTCCCAGGACTCAGATCATGGAAGAAGAAGAGTTCCTGATCCTGTAAATCACAGCAGAGAGAGCAGATCTTAACAACCTCCTCCACACACACACACACACACACACTCACACACACACACACACGAGAAGGAAGTGACTCGTCGCTCTGCAGGAGGTGATCTGAAAAACCCGGTATAAAAATACTCAAGCGGACCCACTGTAGTGTGTGTGATACGGCCGAGATAATCAGCTTTAATGAGGAGAGGAGAAAAACCTGATCATTGTGTGTGTGATTATCCAGTCCCGCTCATCACGAGACACACACGCCTCAGAGACTAATAAATGTCAACTAGGGCTGTCCATCGACTAAAGGCCCCGTTCTTCGCGATTCCATCATTCAAACTTTAGTTAGTGTGTAATGTTGCTGTTAGCGCATCAATAATACCTGTAAAATTATAACGCTCAACGTTCAATGCCAAGCCAGATATTTTATTGAACAGAAGTTCCCTTTCAAAGCCGACAGCGAGCGGCCGGTTTGGTCTACACCGCTGCACTTCCTGCTGTGATGACGTCACTAGAACCGTTTGTTGACTAAAGCTCCGCCCACAAGAACATGCAGAATAGGGGGCGTGGTCTCGTTGCTCTCCCGCGTGGAGAAGAGCGCGCATTCAGCACTTGCATCGCCCCATTATGGTAAGAGGCGGGACCTTTCCGGGCAAAGTGCGCTAAGCTGCTGTCCAATCACAACACGGGAAGCGCTGGCCCAATCAGAACTCGTTACGTGTTTCTGAAGGAGGGACTTCATAGAACAAGGAAATCATCAGGCCGTTTGTAGGACAAAGGAAACAGCGCTGTACAGATTGTGTGATAAATACTGTGTTTTTACACGCGAAACATGAGCTCATGTTATATTGCACACTGTGAACATAATCAACGCTTCGAAAACACGCGAAGAACGGGACCTTTAAAATATTTAAAGCGCATGATTGTCATGAGTTAAAGGGATAGTTCAGCCAATAATGAGCCTGTGATGTTTCTCTGATGACCCATCATGTCGGTGTGTGTGTTTCTTCAGGAGAACACTAATCAAGATTTTTAACTCAAACGTTGCTGTGTGTCGGTCATATAATGCATTATATATCTATAATCGCGGCGGTCTGACCTCATCAGACGGCAGTAATAGCGGATGGGAACACTAGATGAGATTCGTCTGATATGAGGTAAAATAACACAAATACTGTTGTGTTTCTCTCAGAAACAGATCGGTTCGTGTCTTCAGACATCAGTGTGTCGTCACCAGCAGCAGTGTGTGTGTGTGTGTGTGTTGTCTAAGCATGTTTGTTTGTTTGTTTTGCTCTCATAGAATTGTTCCCCATTCACATCATTATATGACCGACACACAGCAGCGGTTGAGTTAAACATCTTCATTTGTGTTCTCCTGAAGAAACACACACACACACACACACCGACATGTTGATGCCCTGGGGGTCAGCAGATCAACATCAGGCTCATTATTGGCTGAACTATCCCTTTAAATCTGGATAATATTTTGTGATTTTTACTGTTTTTAATCAAATAAATTCAGCTTTGATCACAGAAAAATATTTTTCAATATATTCCCAAAGAAAACAGCTTTAACAGTTTTAAATGTTGATATTATTTTCAATATGAGGGAAATATCTAGTTTTTATTTTACTACATGCAAAAAAATGCAGTGATTTTTTTTATTATATGCAAAACAAAAAGTTATATTGTATTTGCACACTGCACAACACACTCTTCTTACTGTCATTTGTCTTGTCAAAATATCTACCTATTCTTAAATTAAGATGTATTTAAGATAGTGGTGAAGTTTGGGTTTTGGGTAGAGATGGAGAATATGCTCCTGCAGAATAACGCATTAATATGTGCTTTATAAGTAATAAACGGTCTAATATGCTTGATAATAAGCAACTAAAGTGTTAAGTTTTACGAAGTGAACCAGGAATTAATAAAAGCGATTGCTTACAGCACATTTTGATACGGGTATAAAATCATATTCCATAAAGCCAAAACGTTTCCTGTGATTAAGGCAATCTTCTCCTTTCAGACCCGTGGACACGAAACACACTTTGGAGTGTTTATTTTAGTGCACTTGATCTATTAGCGTCTGTAGATTTAAATCTCCATCTCTAAAGACGGTGAGTTTGAGTCAGAAATCTGTTTTATTCATATCGATAATCTGAAACTTTCAACATGTTACTCCTAAAAACTGATTTATATCCAAAATCTCCTTTAACTGGAATTATGGCGTTCCAATGTTCAGATTTCTGTTCTGGAAGTGCATCCAAATGTGTGCATATTTAAACAATAAAGGGTTAGTTCAGCCAAAACTGAAACTTCTGTCATTAACTCCTCTCCCTAATGTCGCTCCACACCCGTCAGACCTCCGCTCATCTTCACACACAGTTTAAGATATTTTATATTTAGTCCGAGAGCGTATGCAGGTGTATGCACACTATACTGTCCATGTCCAGAAAGGGAATAAAAACATCATCACAGTAGTCCATATGAGACATCAGTGGGTTAATTAGAGTCTCTTGAAGCATCCAAAATACATTTGGGTCCAAAAATAACAAAAACTACGACTTTATTCAGCATTGGCTTCTCTTCCGCGTTTGTGTTCAATCCTCAAATAAAGATTCAAACGGTTATGAGTCAGTGAATCGACTCATGATTCGGATCGCCAATGACTCGTGATTTCAGCAGTTTGACACGCGATCCGAATCATGAATCAATTCGCTGACTCATAACCGTTTGAATCTTTATTAAAAGAGGTAAAGAGGTCTTACGGGTGTGGAGCGACATTAGGGTGAGGAGTTAATGACTGACATTTCATTTTTGGGTGAATTAACCCTTTAATGAGTGTGAACACATACAGATGTGATGAATATTCTCGGCTCAGTGAGCCAGCTCGTCCCAAACCTTCCCGATCTTGCGGTGGTCTCTGCTTCTGGCCTCCTCCTGGAAACGTTCCCATTCCTTCAGCATCTTACTGTCCGGAAAAGAGATCCCATAAATCCGCTGAAGAGTCTCCATGTCAGAGCGGCCCTCCCAGTACGTGGAGGAGTTCTGAACACACACACACACACACACACACACACACACACACACACACACACACACACACACACACACACACACACACACTTCAGCTCAGGTCTATTTAATTCAATTAAATTCCATGAAAATTTAATTTAATTCTATTCAATTATGTCCAATTCAATTACACTCCATTTAATTTAATTCTATTAATGTACCTTATAGATCTTGAGCGCTTTGATCTTGCCGGTGTGCCGTACGTGTGGGCCGCGGCACAGATCGATCAGAGGGCCGCACCTGCGACAGGAAGAGGAAGTCATAACGAGGCTTTGCAGCAGCCGTACGGAGAAACATCACTTCCTGTGTTACCTGTAGACTGTCGTGGTCGCCGTGGAAACCTTCTCGTTCAGGATGCGACACTTGAACTTGTTGTACTAGAAAAAAACGTAACGCTCGTTGACGAGAGTTAACGCGATAACTAACAGCAAGCAATACTTTTACAACATTATTAATCTTCGTAACGTTGATAAAAACACACTCGTTTGTTGTTTGTTCAGGACAGTTCCTGGTGCATTACCTAATGCTGAAACGGAATGATTAAATGTGTACCTTAAACATCTGGAGCAGCGTCTCCTTCCTGATCTCCAGCCTCTCAAACGGCTGCTTTTCCTTCATGATTCCCCTGCAGAGGAGCTCCAGATCAGCGAACTCTGAGCTCGACACGCCTCTGTCAATCAACACACACGCTGATGAGGTCAGCTCTGGACACGCCTCTACTCAAGTCAACTTAAGTCAAGTCAACTTAAGTCAAGTCAAGTCAACTTAAGTCAAGTCAAGTCAACTTAAGTCAAGTCAAGTCAACTTAAGTCAAGTCAAGTCAACTTAAGTCAAGTCAAGTCAACTTAAGTCAAGTCAAGTCAACTTAAGTCAAGTCAACTTAAGTCAAGTCAACTTAAGTCAAGTCAACTTAAGTCAAGTCAACTTAACTCAAGTCAACTTAACTCAAGTCAACTTAACTCAACTTAAGTCAAGTCAAGTCAAGTCAAGTCAACTTAAGTCAAGTCAAGTCAAGTCAACTTAACTGAAGTCAGCTCCACTCACTTCTGTCCATCCAGGAACATGTCGTAGTAGAAGCCGTTCTCAATGGGCGGACCGTAGCAGAGACAGCCGCCGTAGAAACGCTCCATAGCCTCTCCCAGGATATGAGCACTGGAGTGCCAGTACACCTGAGGCGGAAAACAACTTCAGGGTGTGTGTGTGTGTGTGTGTGTGTGTGTGTGTGTGTGTGTGTGCGGTCACTCACGGCCTGAGCGTCCTCATGGTCGAAGCGCAGCAGCTCCAGACTGCAGTCGGTCTCCAGAGGTCGGTCCAGATCCCACAGTTCTCCGTTCACACGAGCGATCACAGAGTTATCAGCTAGACCTCGACTGACCAACACAAACAACAACATCAACACACTCGCGGCGCTTCAGGACACACACACACACTCTCTCTCTCTCTCTCTCTCTCTCTCTCTCTCTCTCTCTCTCTCTCTCTCTCTCTCTCACACACACACACACACACACCTGATGGAGCAGGCAAGCTGGTACGGGCTGCTGACCCAGGCTGTGGCCGTCAGTGTTTGTCCGTCCTGAAGCTGAACCCTGATTGGATGAGAAGCGGCCGCTCGCTCCGCCAGCAGAGCCTCACTCTCCTGCTTCAGCCGCTCATAGAGCTCTAAACGGGCCGAGACAAAACCAGGACATGGCTTCACCTGAGGAGAAAGAGGGAGAGAGAGTGAGTGTGAGAGAGTGAGTGTGAGGGAGTGAGTGTGAGGGAGTGAGTGTGAGGGAGTGAGTGAATGTGAGTGAATGTGAGTGAGTGAGTGAGAGTGAGTGAGTGTGAGAGAGTGAGTGAGTGTGAGAGAGTGAGTGAGTGTGAGAGTGAGTGTGAGAGAGTGAGTGTGAGAGAGTGCGTGTGAGAGAGTGCGTGTGAGAGAGTGCGTGTGAGAGAGTGCGTGTGAGAGAGTGCGTGTGAGAGAGTGCGTGTGAGAGAGTGAGTGTGAGAGAGTGAGTGTGAGAGAGTGAGTGTGAGAGAGAGTGAGTGTGAGAGAGAGTGAGTGAGTGAGTGGGAGAGAGTGCGTGTGAGAGAGTGAGTGGGAGAGAGTGAGTGAGAGAGAGTGAGTGTGAGAGAGAGTGAGTGAGTGAGTGAGTGTGAGAGAGTGCGTGTGAGAGAGTGCGTGTGAGAGAGTGAGTGTGAGAGAGAGTGAGAGTGAGAGAGAGTGAGTGCGTGTGAGAGTGCGTGTGAGAGAGTGAGTGTGAGAGAGTGAGTGTGAGAGAGTGAGTGTGAGAGAGAGTGAGAGTGAGTGAGTGAGTGTGAGAGAGTGCGTGTGAGAGAGTGCGTGTGAGAGAGTGCGTGTGAGAGAGTGAGTGAGAGAGAGTGCGTGTGAGAGAGTGCGTGTGAGAGAGTGAGTGTGAGAGAGTGAGTGTGAGAGAGTGAGTGTGAGAGAGTGAGTGTGAGAGAGTGAGTGTGAGAGAGAGTGAGAGTGAGTGAGTGAGTGTGAGAGAGTGCGTGTGAGAGAGTGCGTGTGAGAGAGTGCGTGTGAGAGAGTGAGTGTGAGAGAGTGTGAGTGTGAGAGAGTGAGTGTGAGAGAGTGAGTGTGAGAGAGAGTGAGAGTGAGTGAGTGAGTGAGTGGGAGAGAGTGCGTGTGAGAGAGTGAGTGGGAGAGTGAGTGAGTGTGAGAGAGAGTGAGTGAGTGAGTGTGTGTGAGAGAGTGAGTGTGAGAGAGTGAGTGTGAGAGAGTGAATGTGAGAGTGAGTGAATTTGAGAGTGATTGAGTGAGTGTCAGAGAGTGAGTGTGAGTGAATGTGAGTGAGTGTGAGTGAATGTGAGTGAATGTGAGTGAGTGTGAGTGAGTGAGGGAGTGTGAGAGTGAGGGAGTGTGAGAGTGAGTGTGAGAGTGAGTGTGAGAGTGAGTGTGAGAGTGTGAGTGTGAGAGTGTGAGTGTGAGAGTGAGTGTGAGAGTGATTGAGTGAGTGTGAGAGTGAGTGTGAGAGAGTGAGGGAGTGAGTGTGAGTGAATGTGAGGGAGTGTGAGGGAGTGTGAGAGAGTGAGTGTGAGAGTGTGAGAGAGTGAGGGAGTGTGAGAGAGTGAGTGTGAGAGAGTGAGTGTGAGTGAATGTGAGAGTGATTGAGTGAGTGTGAGAGAGTGAGTGTGAGTGAGTGTGAGAGAGTGAGTGTGAGTGTGAGTAAGTGAGTGTGAGTGAATGTGAGAGTGAGTCTGAGAGAGTGAGGGAGTGTGAGAGAGTGAGTGTGAGAGAGTGAAAGAGAGAGAGAGAGTGAGTGAGTGTGAGAGAGTGTGAGAGAGTGAGGGAGTGTGAGAGAGTGAGGGAGTGTGAGAGAGTGAGTGAGTGTGAGAGAGTGAGGGAGTGTGAATGTGAGAGTGAGTGTGTGAGAGTGAGTGTGAGTGAGAGAGAGTGTGTGTGTGTGTGTGTGTGTGTGTGTGTGTGTGTGTGTGTGTGTGTGTGTGTGTGTGGGGTCTAAAGTGGGCTTTAACCACAGCTGTGCTTGTGTGTATGTGTGTGTGTGTGTGTGTGAGAGCGTTCAGAGCTGGGTCTAAAGTGGGCTCTGACCGCAGCTGTGCTCGTGTGTGTGTGTGTGTGTGTGTGTGTGTGTGTGTGTGTGTGTGTGTGTGTGTGTGTGTGTGTGTGTGTGAGAGAGCCTCCAGAGCTGGGTCTAAAGTGGGCTCTGACCCATAAAGCCTTCCTTAATAATCCAACTTGTGAAACTCTTAAGAAGGTCTGGCACGGACAGAGAAAAGCAATGCAAGGGACCTTGCGGCAACTGCAGAATCAGTGGTGGATATCCAAGGCCCAGCAGATTCAATCCTTTGCAGATAAGCATGATATGCATAATTTTTATAATGCAGTTAAGGCCATTTATGGCCCAATATCTTACTCGATCTGCCCCTTGAGATCAGCTGATGAATTGACCCTCATTAAGGACCAAACAGGTATTGTTCAAAGATGGGGAGAGCATTTTCAAGCCTTATTAAACCAAAAGGCATCTGTTGATCTTACAGTGCTGGAGGAACTACCAACTTTACCAAGCATTCAGAGTCTTGATGTTCCACCTTCTTTTTCTGAAGTGTATGCTGCAATCAAGAATTTGAAAAACAGCAAGTCCCCTGGGCCTGACTGTATTCCTGCTGAGCTCCTGAAGGAAGGAGGGTACCTCTGCACAAGGGCAATCCATCAGTTCATCACCCTAGTGTGGCAGCAAGAAAATATTCCCCAACAGTGGAAGGATGCAAATATTGTCACAATATATAAAAACAAGGGTGACAGGTCCATTTGTGAAAATAGTAGGGGTATCTCTCTTCTTTCAGTTGCAGGTAAAGTTCTGGCAAAGGTAATGCTCCATAGACTTGTTAATACTATCTCAGAAAATCTATTGCCTGAATCCCAAAGCGGGTTCAGAGCAGGTCGAAGTACAGTGGACATGATATTTACCACACGCCAGCTGCAGGAGAAATGTCGCGAACAACATAAGAACTTGTTCATTGCTTTTGTGGATCTTTCCAAAGCCTTTGATTCTGGAAATCGTGACATCTTATGGGAAGTGCTTTTGCATTTTGGATGCTCTGTAAAGTTTACCACATTGCTACGACAGTTCCATGATGGGATGACTGCCAAAGTGACATTGGGTGGACTAGAATCTGCACACTTTGCAGTAGGCACTGGAGTAAGGCAGGGCTGTGTTCTTGCACCAGTCTTGTTTAACATCTTCTTACTGTGTGTCACAAAGCTGCTGCATAAAGAAATGGAAGAAGAAAGTGGCGTTACAGTGGCTTATAGACTGGATGGTAACCTGTTTAACATCAGGAGGTTCCAGGCAGTCACTAAGCTTCAGTTGGTACGAGTGCTGGAATTGCAGTATGCAGACGATTGTGCCTTGGTGTCACATACTCCAGAAGACTTACAGAATACTCTTAATGCTGTAGTTAAAGCATACAGCAGGATGGGTCTAGCTGTGAATATCAAGAAAACGGAAGTCCTTTGTCAGTGGTCCTCGGATCCTCCACAAAAGCCACCAGTTTTCACTGTTCATGATTCCACACTTACTATAGTGCCACACTTCAAATATCTTGGCAGTTATCTATCAAATGACTGTAGCATAGATCAAGATATTCAATATAGGATCAAGCAGGCTGCATCTTCATTTGGGAGGTTGAGGAAAAGAGTGTTCAGTAACACAAATTTAAATCTCCACACAAAGATTGCTGTTTATCGGGCAATCTGCCTCACCGCCCTTCTGTATGGTTCTGAGACATGGACTATCTATGCTCGACATCTGAAAATGTTGGAGTCTTTCCACATTAGATGCCTGCAGCGTATCCTTAAGGTGACTTGGCAAGATCGAGTGCCACATGTTGATATCCTGAAAAAAGCGAACTGTTGGAGTATAGAAGCAACTCTAATGCTATACCAACTTAGATGGCTTGGTCATGTGGTGAGAATGCCATCAAGTCGCTTTCCGCGTAAGGTATTGTACGGGCAATTACATCTTGGATGTCGTTCTGCAGGAGGTCAAAAAAAGAGACTGAAAGACCAACTAAAAGCCTCTCTTAAGAAGTGTGGGATGAACCCCTTATCCCTGGAAAGTAGTGCCGCAAACCGTACACTCTGGCGGCAAACATGTCAGAATGGAGCACAAAGCTATGAAGCCAGGAGAATTGAACTTCGCCTGTCTAAAAGAGATCAGAGAAAACAGGCAATGCTTGTTCCCGCACCCCCAAGGCAATCCGGAGACACTTTTACATGCCCTGTCTGTAAAAGACAGTGTGCTTCCCGCATCGGACTTTACAGTCATCAAAGAACACACAAGTCATAGAAGAAGTCATCATCGGACATCGATGGACTACCAGAGAGAGAGAGTGTGTGTGTGTGTGTGTGTGTGTGTGTGTGTGTGTGTGTGTGTGTGTGTGTGTGTGTGTGTGTGTGTGTGACGCTCCTACCTCTCCTGCTGACTCAGGCTTTTCCTTCTTCCTGTTCTTCTCTTGACCTTCTGATGCACTCGATCGTGATGGTGCAGCATTCTAATAAACCACACACACACACAAATGTTGGTCTATGTGGTTTACAGGGACATTCCATAGGCGTAATGGTTTTTATACTGTACAAACCGTATTTACTATCCCCTTATACTGCCCCTAAACCTACCCATCACACACACACACACACACACACACACACACACACAGCCCCTAAACCTACCCATCACACACACACACACACACACACACACGCACACACACACACACACACACACACACACACTGCCCCTAAACCTACCCATCACACACACACACACACACACTGCCCCTAAACCTACCCATCACACACACACACTGCCCCTAAACCTACCCATCACACACACACACACACACACACACACACACACACACACACACACACACACACACACACACACACACACACACACACACACACACACTGCCCCTAAACCTACCCATCACACACACACACACACACAGCCCCTAAACCTACCCATCACAGGAAACATTCTGCATTTTTACTTTCTCAAAAAAACATCATTTAGTATGTTTTTAAGGCCATTTGAATTATGAGGACATTTGATATGTCCTCATAAACCACATTTATAGTGTAATACCAATGTAATACCCATGTAGTTATACAAATTTGTGTCCTCATAAACCACATAAACAGGCTCACACACACACACACACACACGATTAAACACAGACAGACTGCAGAGCTCCAGACGGAGAGCAGATCGTGGCCTTTTTTCAAGAATAAAAACTCCCTGATAGTTTCCTCTCCTCCGTCTAATCCCAGATGTTCATGTCTTTCTTTCTGCAGTCAGAAAAGAAATTAAGTTTTTTTGAGGAAAATATTCCAGGATTTTTCTCCTCATAATGGCCTTCAATGGGAACCAACGGCTGAAGATCAATGAGGAAGAGCTTCATGATCCCAGAGGAATAGAGTCTGATCCAGACAAACCATCACACATTTACTACACTCTTTTATAAGACCCCGTGCCTGTACCACGTTCTGTTGCCGAGATATGGCTTATTCATGTGTTTGTACGGTTGCTAGGGTGCTCTATATGGTTGCTAAACAGTTTTTGGGATGACATTTATAGACTAGTTTGAGTCAAAAAAGCCTAACTCTATTTCTAAAATGTTCTGGCTTGTTAACATTGTTTTACGGTTGCTAGGGTGCTCTAAATGGTTGCTAGGGCGTGTCTTTAAATATATCACCACTTAAACTAGGGCTGTGCAATATATCGAAATGATCGAAATATCATAAATATGCATATCGCAATGACGCCCGATATCTGAAGGGACTTGACGTTAAAAAGAGTTATTAAACGCAATAATATGCGAAAAATAATAACGTACAGTCTCGTGCTGTCTGACACACAGACACACACACACACACACACACACACGAAGTTGTAGCGATGCTTTCTTTACCCAGAAAGAATGTGAAACACAAATGGATTAATTTTAGTTTTTTTAATTAGTTTTTAAATAAAAAATTTTTTTAAATATATTTTTCACGCTAATTGCAATATCATATCGCATATCGAATATCACATTATTTAACAAGATATTGGATATCGCACAGCCTGTATAGCCACACCCTAGCAACCATTTAGACCACCCTAGCAACCGTAGTGCAACATAGAGAAGCTATATCTCACCTCCACAACAGCTCTCATTGGCCACCGCCCAAGAGGACGTTTGATTGACATGTAACGCAGCCAATCACAGTTCGTTTTGTTCCGTGTCATGAAAATGTACCGAGTGTGATGTCCATTAAGTGCGAAAAAATCCTGGAATGTTTTCCTCAAAAAACTTCATTTCTTTTCCACTGATGAAAGAAAGACATGATGAACATCTGGGATGAGACGGAGGAGAGGAAACTATCAGGAGATGCTCATTCTGAAGATTTTGCTCCTTTAATAATCGCTGGAGCTGTCGGTCAGTCTGAGACTACAGACGGATTTACTAAGAGGAGAATAGTTACATTTTCCCTAAACAAATACATTTTATTAATGTTATCTGCATATCAACTCAGTGCTTCACTGGTAAATTTCCAATAAACAAACGTGTGATATTATTAGTAACTGCACTTATTAAAGGAGCGCTCCGGCGTGTTTAGAGATGGGGCTTATTCAGCTTCTCTCCTACATTTAGATGTGTGGGCGAATGCGTTTGTGTCTCAGTGCATTGCTTTAGTTTGGCAGGGTCGCCGCTAGCTTAGCTTAGCATAATGAATGGAATCCTATGTTGCCAGATAGCATGTCCCGAGTAAAAGTGATCCAAAAACCCCACCTAATGACTTCTTGTGGCCTGCGTATTCACACCGAGAACAACTAGCGACGCAGATTAAGACGCAGAGATATCACGCAACACACTGCGGTCGCTCGACAGCCGGAGGACGTGAGGATGAGCCGTGATATCTCTGCTTCCCCATAATATAGTCCCAATATCTGCCTAAATCTCCTCGTCTTAAAGGTGGGGTAGGTAGGAATGATCTAAAACACTTTTGTCCAAATTTGTTTAAACTTTCTTTACATGTCAATACATAATTAACATGTGAGTACTCTGCAAAAGAGAGCATAAAAATCGAGTGACTCTAAAGTTTTTAATCTGCAATAAATACCGCTCATTATTTTCGTTCGGGATGAAACAAGTGATTGGCTTGGGCGACTGTCACTCTCTCTCGCTACCATGGCAACCACCGCTTTCGCTACAGGATCCGCCCACGTTCGAGCAGTTCAAGAGATACGAAACCTCGGCAAAATAATGGCAGAGAAAGAGCATTCAAAATTCACAGTGCAGGGTTCAGCGAAGGCAAACAATGCACAAAAAGGAAGACAGGACGAGAAAAGGCGAAGCACAGGAAGTTTTTGGATAAACAAAGAAATCAAACGCGCGTGGCTTTCCAACGATTTCGAGAACTGAGGGACCTGAAAAACGACTAAAGAACATTTAAACAAATTTGGAAAAAAAAGTTAACCGTTTCTTACCTACCCTACCTATAATCTGCATGGCTATTTGTACTCGATGTGAATACGCGGGCCAATGTAGGAGAGAAGCTGAATAAGCCCTATCTCTAAAAACACTGGAGTGTTCCTTTAATAAAACTATATTTAACTCTATGATAAATGTCCCTCTGGTGTTAGTGCACTGCAAAACTGATTTAGTATTTTTTGTCTTGTTTTCCGTCCAAATATCTAACGATTCTTAAATTAAGATGCATTTGCTAGATCAGTAAAACGACAATTTTTCTTGTTTACTTAAAAATAAAATCAATATCTGCCAATGGGGTGAGAAAAATAATCTTATTTCTGATTGAAATCTTGTTTCCGTCCCAAACAGAAATAAGATTATTTTTCTCACCCCATTGGCAGATCATTTTGCCAAATATTTTTTAAGCAAATATGTTTTGAGCAAATATATTTATATTTTTTTCCACAAAAAAACAAGAAAAAAATCTCATGTCGTTTTAATGATCTAGTAAATGCATCTTGATTTAAGAATTGTTAGATTTGGACTGGAAACAAGAAAAAACAAAACAAATAAGAAGAGCATGTTTTGCAGTGATATTATTACTAACTGCGCTTATTTAGAAAAATATTTAACTGTATGATAAATATAGTGGAGTCGCACCTTCGGCCGGATCTCCTCCTTCGGTTGCTCGCTCTTGCTCCGGTTCTCCGTTGTCTTGCTCCGGTTCTCCCGGTTCTCCGGTGTCTTGCTCCGGTTCTCCGGTGTCTCCTGCTCGCTCAGGAGGCTTCGGCGGAGGTGCAGGATCCGGTACTTCAGCTTCTGGTTCTCGGTGAGCAGCGCGTCCAGGCTCGGGGCGCTGGCCGGGCTGAGGAACTCAAAGCCGGCTGTCAGTCCGTCCTGCAGGCGGTGGATCTCGCGACTCAACGCCTCGATCTGCGCCTCCTGAGCGGACAAACGAGCAGCCATGCGCTCCGCCATCTTAAGCTCCAGCTCACAGCGTGTGAAGGAGAGGCCTGAGTCCAGCAGGGGGCGCTCGCACTGCAAAAATGCTTTTCTTACTCAGTATTTTTGTCTTGTTTCGAGTCCAAATATCTAAACATTCTGAAATCAAGATGCATTTACTAGACAAGCAAAAGTAATTGTCTTGTTTTGGGAAAAATAACTCAAAATGAAGAGAGTTTTTGCTTAAAATAAGATAAATAATCTGCCAATGGGGTGAGAAAAATAATCTTAATTCAAACAGAAAACAAGATTATTTTTCTTATTATTTAGAAAGATTAGGTTTCTTATTATTTTTTAGTTATTTGCAGTGTGGGGGGCCAGAAAAGAAACCATTGTAGTTTTTTTATTTTCTATTGCAAAATTAACAAACAAAACAATTCGATACATGCAAGACATATAAGCCATCTCTCACATCGAAAAGTAGCCTATGGTTCAATACTTTCATAAAGAAATGTAAAGGAAAAATCTATTTGGGAGTGAAAACATTTAACAGAAACTGAAATACTACACTGCAAAAATTGCTCTAATTTTTTTGTCTTGTTGCCAGTCCAAATATTATTATTTTTTTAAATCTTACATTAAGAAAAATAAAGTTAGTTTTTGCTTAAAACGGGCAAAATGATCTGCCAATGGGGTGAGAAAAATCAAACTCATTTTAATATTTTTCTCCAGAAAGCAAGAAAAAATATCTAATGTCGTTTTACTGATCTAGTAAATGCATCTTGATTTAAGAATATTTAGATATTAGGACTGGAAACAAGACAAAAATACTGAGTAAGAAGAGCGTTTTGCAACAGCTCCAGTTTATCCTTATGAGCTGACGCGGCACATGCTATAAATATCAGCCGCGTGACTTACACGAACACAAACACACTGCAGTTATTTACTGTCATCTCACCAGCGGCGGACAGCACTGCAGTATCTTTATTTTCCAAGTCATTTAATTTTTCTAGTATATGCCCTTTATCGGTGTTCTTCTTTGGAAACCTTTTACTTCACAACCTTGCAAATCATAATATTGTACTTTTTACTGCACTGCGTTTCATATTGAATATCATTTAATACTTAAATACATTAAAAATGTAGTGCTGTATACTTTTACTCAAGTAAAAGTAATTCAAATTTAGACTTAAAGGTAAAAAAACAACAACTTTTATTTATGACATGCAGTGCAGTAAAAAGCATGACATTATATTATGCTTTGGAATGCAGTGAAGTAAAAGTTTTCCAAAGAAAAACACTGATAAAGTATTTACTTGAACAATTTATTTGAGTAGAAAGTAAAAATACTCCACTAATGTCCGCCTCTGCATTTCAATAGAAGGTAGCACAGAGTGGGGTAAGATGTGCCAGCGGGTAAGTTGACCCACCCCCTTAATCTTGGCAACTGTACACTTCTATTATCATGTGACCATATATTTTGGAATAGATAGACAGACAGACAGACAGACAGACAGATAGATAGACAGACAGACAGACAGACAGACAGACAGACAGACAGACAGACAGATAGATAGATAGACAGACAGACAGACAGACAGACAGACAGACAGACAGACAGACAGATAGACAGACAGACAGACAGACAAACAGACAGACAGACAGACAGACAGACAGACAGACAGACAGATAGATAGATAGATAGATAGATAGATATATAGATAGATAGATAGACAGACAGACAGACAGACAGACAGACAGACAGACAGACAGACAGACAGACAGACAGACAGACAGATAGACAGATAGATAGATAGATAGATAGATAGACAGACAGACAGACAGACAGACAGACAGACAGACAGACAGACAGATCAGATAGATAGACAGACAGACAGACAGACAGACAGACAGACAGACAGACAGATAGATAGATAGATAGATAGATAGATAGATAGATAGATAGATAGATAGACAGACAGACAGACAGACAGACAGACTGATAGATTGATAGATTGATAGATAGACAGACAGACAGACAGACAGACAGATAGACAGACAGACAGACAGACAGACAGACAGACAGACAGATAGATAGATAGATAGATAGATAGATAGATAGATAGATAGATAGATAGATAGATAGATAGATAGACAGACAGACAGACAGACAGACTGATAGATAGATAGATAGATAGACAGACAGACAGACAGACAGACAGATAGATAGACAGACAGATAGACAGATAGATAGACAGACAGACAGACAGACAGACAGACAGATAGACAGACAGATAGACAGATAGATAGACAGACAGACAGACAGATAGACAGACAGACAGATAGATAGATAGATAGATAGACAGACAGACAGACAGACAGACAGACAGACAGACAGACAGACAGATAGAAAACATAGACAAATTCTGCCAGACAGGACACATTTACTTTTTAAAAACCTCACATTTTACCGTCAAAGTCATCAAAGTGAATTTAAACAGGTCTAAAAATATTAATGATCCACACTGGTGATTTAGCAGTGTATAAAACCGTGCAAATCGTTTAGATAAATAAGCGAGCTAGTTTTATCCCAAATGGCAGCTATGGGGCAAAGTGGGCCACACGCTGTGGGGTAAATTGAGCCAGCTTGTTTCCGTACCCCACCATAAGCCACTGTAGGTAAACTTCTGAACTTCTAATTCAGTTTCTGTTTAATTTTACTCAAACTCTGTTTAGTCTGTTTTCGGGAAGGTATTACAGTTTTGATGTTATTGTCTCAGAAATACAAACAATTAAAGAAACTGATATTACAACTTCAATCGGTTGGTTTTGTGTTGTTTAAGTTAGATAACGAGCAGAAACACGACTACTGGTGAAAGGAAAGTGTTTTTAAACGAGGGAAATTACCTTCACAGCCTCAGATTCATTTAGCTGGTCCGTTTACACCCACATGGTGCAACTTACCCCTAACCCGGGGTAAACTGAGCCACAGGAACACTTTTTTTAATTAAAACCCTTTGTCAAAGTTGCATTTTGAAATTACTTTAATACTTTAATCGAACATCCGCCCTATGTTCTCTTATTTTGAGGAACACGTGAGTAAAAAAAGGCTCATCTTACCCCACAGAATTATAGAAGCGCATTTATGACACATGAGACAAATCATGTTAAAACTTCATAATTATGACCTAATTATAAAATAACGAGAGTTTGTGTCATAACTATGCCGTAACAAGTCATAAAATGACATAAAATTATGATTTATGACACACAAGACACAGCAAATCATGTTACAACTTCATAATTATTACCTAATTACAAAATAACGAGAATTTGTGTCGTAACTATGCCGTAAGTCATACAAAGACATACAATTATTAATTATAAGACACAGCAAATCATGTTAAAACTTCATAACTATGACCTAATTATAAAATAACGAGAGTTTGTGTCATAACTATGCCGTAACAAGTCATAAAATGACATAAAACTATGATTGGCAGTATCTGATCTGCCCGGCAGGTGTCCGTGACGCGGAGCTATGACGTCACTGCGCGGAAGTAAACACACCGCAGCGCTTCATGTCAACACGTTTGTAAAATGTATCATCTAATCATGTATTAGACTAAATAACGTATGATTATTAATATTAATATTAGGTTAACAGTCCGAGGTTGAATCGCTCTCTTGAATTGCTCAGATCAGGGCAGGAGAAAGCGCTGTCACTGATAATTGATTATTGATTATTGATTATTGATGTGTGTTCTTCAGGATGGCTTCTGGTTTCGCTCCGCCGAAGCTCAAAGACTTTATCCTCACAGAGAAACTGGGAAGCGGCACGTACGCCACGGTTTATAAAGCGTTCAGAAAGGCGAGTGGTTATCGATCTCTGATCATAGCGTGTGTTTTATGGATGATCTGCATGTTTTTGATTGACAGCTGGTTTGATCTCAGACTGACTGCAGGGAGGCGGTGGCTGTGAAGGTGGTCAGTAAGAAAACTCTCAATAAAACCTCAATGGAGAACCTGCTGACCGAGATTGAGATCCTCAAGACGGTCCGGCATCCTCACATAGTGCAGCTCAAAGACTTCCAGGTAAACTTACAGCTCACAAAACTAACAGAAGGGATGGCGATAGAAAACAGGGGAGGACTAGTAATGTCCTACAACGTGATTTTAATTATTGGACCAAAAATTAACCTCCATAAGTAGTAAGATAGAATCCATAACACTTGATGACTGCTGAAACCCTCCACACACACACACACACACACACACACACACACACACACACACACACACACACACACACACTGCCCCTAAACCTACCCATCACAGGAAACATTCTGCATTTTTACTTTCTCATAAAAACTCCTCCTGTGTGATTTATAAGCCTTTTGTAAAGTGGGGCCATGGGTAATGTCCTCATATTTCACCCTCTCCTGTAATACCTGTGTCATACCCATGGCATTATACACATTTGAGTCCTCATATGTCACAACCGAGCTCATTATACTCCATCACGTCTATTGCGGTCTCTAAACTCTGGCCAGTTGATCATACCTAGAATATCTAAATCAACTGCACAGTAAATTACTAATGATTATTTATAACGGAAATCAAAAGCTTACTTTAGCTGAACAACTTTTTTGTAATGGACCATTAATCTCCGGCTATCACTGTAAAGCTGGAACAATCTATATTGTGAAAAGCACACACTGCAAAAATGCTCTCCTTACTCAGCCATTCTGTCTTGTTTCCAGTCTAAATATCAAAATATTCTTAAATCAAGATGCATTTACTAGATCAGTAAAACAACATGAGATATTTGTTCTTGTTTTGTTGAGAATCAAATCTAAATGAAGAGAGTTTTTGCTTAAAACAGGCAAAATGATCTGCCAATGGGGTGAGAAAAATAATCTGATTTCTGTTTGAAATTTTGTTTCTTGTTTCCGTCCCAAACAGAAATAAGATTATTCTCCTCACCGCATTGGCAGATCATTTATTTTCAACAAAACAAGAAATATCTCATGTCGTTTTACTGATCTAGTAAATGCATCTTGATTTAAGGATTGTTAGATATTTAGACTGGAAACAAGACTTAGAGTAAGAAAAGCATTTTTTTCAGGGTACATAATGAAGGTGAGTTGACTAACCATTGGCAGCATTTGTGCATTATGGTTTCTCTCCGCCAGTGGGACAGTGATAATATCTACCTGATTCTGGAGTGGTGTTCCGGAGGAGATCTGTCCAGCTTTATCCGCAGTCGCCGGATTCTTCCGGAAAGAGTCGCCCGCAGATGCCTGCAGCAGATCGGTACGAAACACACGACTGATACACAGATTCAGATGGGCCAGAGATGTGTGTGTGTGTGTGTGTGTGTGTGTGTGTGTGTGTGTGTGTGTGTGTGTGTGTGTGTGTGTGTGTGTGTGTGTGTGTGAGAGTACGTGTGTGTGTGTGTGGGTGTGTGTGTGAGTGTGTGTGTGTGTGTGTGTGAGTGTGTGTGATGGGTAGGTTTAGGGGCAGGGGCAGTGTGTGTGTGTGTGTGTGTGTGTGTGTGTGTGTGTGTGTGTGTGTGTGATGATTAGGTTTAGGGGCAGTGTAAGGGGATAGAAAATACGGTTTGTACAGTATAAAACCATTACGCCTATGGAATTTCCCCATATGTCACAAAAACAAACGTGTGTGTGTGTTTGTGTGTGTGTGTTTCAGCATGTGCTCTTCAGTTTCTCCATGAGAAGAACATCTCTCATCTGGACCTCAAGCCTCAGAATATCCTCCTGAGTGGAAATGTCTTAAAGCTTGCAGGTAAAACTTTCTGTGATTTATTTTATTTTATTTTATTTTGGGGATAATAGCATGAGATTTAACCCATAGCATCTGATAATTAAAGCGGTGGTTCCGTGTTTTTTTTCTAGGCGTGGTTGTGTTTATGGGGCGCAGTATATCATGTCTTAACACTCCTTATTTTTAAACGCTGTATTTTTCTTCTATCCTCCCTTTATTCCGCACCGCTGTCTGTGCTTTGAACGGCTCGTCTGCTTCCTGCTTCTATGAAGCCCCTCCCTCTGAAAAACACAATGGTCTTAGATTGGTCAGATGGCCAAATGTAGTTTCCTGTATTTTGATTGGCTGAAGCACAGGGTAAGGGCACGCCCCTTCCCATTACAGGCAGAAGTCATATCTGCGGAGACTAGCGAGGGTTTATGATGTCACCAACCCAGGAAGAAGCTCGTTGTAGTCCAAACCGGCCATTTTTGTAGGCAATAAACTGCCGTAACTTTAAAAGACAATATCTCCCTTTGCAGTGAACGTTCAGCGCTGTAACTTTGCAGATACTGTTTATGCTCAAGCAGCGACATTACACACTAACTAAAGTTACACAAGTCACATCACAGCAACCGCCGCTTTAACACATAAACAGTGAACAGAAGCGGGTCCAGGACAGAGCCTTGAGGTACACCTGAAGTGATTATTATAATTAATAGCTAAAGGATTGTTTGGGAATGTGAACTGATATTTCCTACTGACACACTACAGAAAAAGATAGAAATTACTGGCTTAAAGGCACAATATGTAAGATATTTTTGATATCCACTAGAACAGTGTTATATAGATTTGTTGACTTGTGTGCATTATCCCAAATGTTTCCAAGAATGTTTAAATCCAGAGAAATCACCCGTGTGTGTGTGTGTGTGTGTGTGTGTGTGTGTGTGTGTGTGTGTGTGTGTGTGTGTGTGTGTGTGTGTGTGTGTGTGTGTGTGTGTGTGTGTGTGTGTGTGTGTGCGCGCGCGCATCGCCCATCAGTGACGTCATCACTCCGGTGTCATTGTGCAGTAACCATGGCAACACTCTTCCTGGTTTGTGTTCAATCCTCAAATAAAGATTCAAACGGTTATGAATCAGCGAATTGATTCATGATTCGGATCGCGTGTCAAACTGCTGAAATCACGAGACATTGGCGATCTGAGTCATGAATCGATTCACTGACTCATAACCGTTTGAATCTTTATTAGAGGATTGAACACAAACGCGGAAGAGAAGCCAATGCTAAATAAAGTCGTAGTTTTTGTTATTTTTGGCCCCAAATGTATTTTGGATGCTTCAAGAGACTCTAATTAACCCACTGATGTCTCATATGGACTACTGTGATGATGTTTTTATTCCCTTTCTGGACATGGACAGTATAGTGTGCATACACTTGCATACACTCTCAGACTAAATATAAAATATCTTAAACTGTGTGTGAAGATGAACGGAGGTCTGACGGGTGTGGAGCGACATTAGGGAGAGGAGTTAATGACAGACGTTTCATTTCTGGCCGAACTAACCCTTTAAGTTTAATGCCAAACGTGTGTAAGGCTTTTGCACGGTATATGATGTGGTTTTGACAGTGGCATTAATGAAGTGTGTGTGTGTGTGTGTGTGTGTGTGTGCAGATTTTGGCTTTGCGCAGTACATGAGCCCGTGGGACGAGCAGCACGCTCTCAGAGGCTCTCCGCTCTACATGGCTCCAGAGATGGTGTGCCGACGCCATTATGACGCTCGAGTCGATCTGTGGTCCGTCGGGGTCATTCTGTACGGTGAGAGCCTTCTGTCCAGTGTTGGACATTCTTCAAAATATCTCTACACGAAAACTGCATATGAGAATGATTATACTATATAGCCACGTTTCCACCGCAGGTACTTTCCCCAGGAACTAGAATTCTGACATATAAACTCATAATGGTGTGATATAAAGTCATAATTCTGAGATATAAACTCACAATTGTGTGATATAAAGTCATAATTCTGAGATATTAACTCACAATTGCTCTTTTTTATTGTTTTATCTAGAGGCGGAAACAGGCTTCTATCGGTCTGGTAAGTTGTAAAAGATGCTCTTTCCTCAATCTGAGCGATATATATGTTGATTTCAGGCTGACTGGGACACTTCAAGTCATCTCAATGGCAAACATATATATCGCTCAGATTGAGGAAAGAGCGTTTTTACAACTTACCCGACTGTCCGACCTTCTCACTCACTTTCTTTCCAAGTGAGATCCGTTTTATTCCTGTTTCTACACTGCCAAAATGCTCTTCTTATTTAGTATTTTTGTTTTGTTTCCAGTCTAAATATTTAAATATTCTTAAATCAAGATTCATTTAATAGATCAGTAAAACGACAGGAGATATTTGTTCTTGTTTTGGGGGAAAATAAAATCAAAATGAAGAGAGTTTTTGCTTAGAATAAGATAAATAATCTTGTTTTCTGTTTGAATTAAGATTATTTTTCTCACCCCATTGGCAGATTATTTATCTTATTTTAAGCAAAAACTCTCTTCATTTTGAGTTATTTTCCCCAAAACAAGAACAATTACTTTAGCTTGTCTAGTAAATGTTTCTTAATGTAAGAATTTTTAGATATTTAGACTAGAAACGAGACAGAAATACTGAGTAAGAAAAGCATTTTCTGCAGTGTAATGATGATAAACTCAGCTTTGATCACAGGAACAAATGACACTTTACTATTATTTACACTTTTATATATTATATACTACTAGACTACTATATATTCACATACTGAATATTATACTGTATTTATGATCTAATAAATGAGCAGAAGAGACTCTTTTGAATTAACTCGTGTGTGTTTTTTTGAGGCAGAAGCTTTATTCGGACGAGCTCCGTTTGCTTCTCGCTCATACGCAGAACTAGAAGAGAAGATCCGCAGCGAGAAACCCGTCGAGGTGAGACCAACAACAACACATGTGGGCGGGGCTTCAGTGTGTCTGTGGGGAGTTGATTGGACGGCTGTGGTTTGCTATTGGCTGATCTCATGTGAGTGACAGGTGGCCCCGCCCTCGTCATCAGAGAAGAGATGAAGATATTCTGATTATTAAACGGTTAGTTCAGCCATAAATGTATATTGTGTGATTAATTCCTCCTGTGGTTGAATCGATTCACTGACTCATAACGGTTCGAATCATGAATCGATTCACTGACTCATAACGGTTCGAATCATGAGTCGATTCACTGACTCATAACGGTTCGAATCATGAATCGATTCACTGACTCATATCGGTTCGAATCATGAATCGATTCACTGACTCATAACGGTTTGAAGCTTTGTTCTGAAATCGGCCATCACTATATAAGTCGTTATTTAGTGTTTTTGCGCACTAACTCTATTCTGGCCTCTTCATCAATGATTGTAGAGCCGCTGTAGTGAGATGGGCTTTGTAACGACGTCTTTAGTGCCTTTATGGGTCTTGAGAGAGGAAATGACATTGGTGTCAATGAAGGCCTTTCTGAGCCATCGGATTTCAACACTAATATCTTCATCTGTGTGTGAAGATGAGCGGAGGTCTGACGGCTGGCCAACCACAGGAGGAATTAATCACACTATTCACATTACTGGCTGAACTAACGCTTTAACACAATAATGATGAGCACCCATAAATCATTGCAATACACACTGTAATATTGTTTTTATGGCGTGTACTCCTCTGTGAGCAGTAGATGGCGCAGGTGTACAGGACACTGCACTGCAAAAAATGCATTTCTTACTTAGTAATTTTGTCTTGTTTTAGGAAAAATAACTCAAAATTAAGAGTTTTTTCTCAAAATAAGCAAAATAATCTTAAAACAACATTATTTCACTTACCCCATTGGCAGATTATTTATCTTATTTTAAGAAAAAACTCTCTTCATTTTGAGTTATTTTCCCCAAAACAAGACAAAAATACTAAGTAAGAAGTGTGTGTGTGTGGTGTGTGTGTAATGGGTAGGTTTTTAGTGTGTGTGTGTGTGTGTGTGTGTGATGGGTAGGTTTAGGGGCTGTGTGTGTGTGAGTGTGTGTGTGTGTGTGTGTGTGTGTGTGTGTGTGTGTGTGTGTGTGTGTGTGTGTGTGTGTGTGTGTGATGGGTAGGTTTAGGGGCAGTGTGTGTGTGTGTGTGGTGTGTGTGTAATGGCTAATGGGTAGGTTTTTAGTGTGTGTGTGATGGGTAAGTTTAGGGGCTGTGTGTGTGTGAGTGTGTGATGGGTAGGTTTAGGGGCAGTGTAAGGGGATAGAAAATACGGTTTGTACAGTATAAAAACCATTACGCCTATGGAGAGTCCCCACATTTCACAAAAACAAACGTGTGTGTGTGTGTGTGTGTGTGTGTGTGTGTGTGTGTGTGTGTGTGTGTGTGTGTGTGTGTGTGTAGCTGCCGTCCGGAGCCCGAGTGTCTCGTGACTGTCGAGATCTGCTCCTGCGGCTGCTGGAGAGAGAGCCTGACTCCCGCATCTCCTTCCACGAGTTCTTCCTTCACCCGTTCGTGGATCTGGAGCACATGCCGAGCGCAGAAAGCCTCGTGAAGGCCGTGAGTGTGACGCTCACACCAACATTCACACCTTTATTTCAGTCCTAAAGTGGCAAAAAAACGCAGCTCGTCGCTAGTGTCAGACGAAACCTGAGCAAATGTGTCACGCAGACGCCGCTCTCCAGACAGAACTACATTAAACACGCGTGCTCAGTTATTTTAGAGCTGCTTGATTTACTTAGATATTGATTCAGTTCAGATTTCAAGCAGTTGATGTGTGTGAAGCAGGAGAAATGGGCAAGCGTAAGGATTTGAGCGAGTTTGGCCAGATTGTGACGGCTAGACGACTGGGTCAGAGCATCTCCAAAACTGCAGCTCTTGTGGGCTGTTCCCGGTCTGCAGTGGTCAGTATCTATCAAAAGTGCTCCAAGGAAGGACCAGTGGAGAACCGGCCACAGGGTCATGGGCGGCCAAGGCTCATTGATGACCGTGGGGAGCGAAGGCTGGCCCGTGGGGTCCGATCAAACAGACGAGCTACTGGAGCTCAAACTGCTCCAGAAGTTAATGCTGGTTGTGATAGAAAGCTGTCAGAATACACAGAGCAGCTCAGTTTGAGGCGTATGGGGCGGCAGTCATTATGTAAGGCATAAGGTGGTCATACTGTTATGCCTGATCAGTGTGCATATATATATATATACAAAACATGTTGCTGTTTGCACTTTAAGAGGCAAACGCTGAAAGCCTTGTTTATACTCGACGCGTCCGCATGAGTGTGAGGGTGTGCGTGGCAAAAATGATGTCAGCGCGGAGGCGGCGGTCGTGTGTGTTGGGTCCGCAAGACCCCAGTTCGCCTGGCGGTGTGCAGCACATTTTCTGTAACTCCGCGCGCAGCTCGGCATCCAAAGATGAACGAGTTCTCGGCGAGTCTAGCCGAGCATGACGTCTCATCACACCGGTTTGCACATGAGGTGCTTATATTTACAAAATGAGAAAATAAACCATTTTAAATAAAGATCCAGGTTTAATCAAATAAATAAATAAATCACGACACTAAAGTTTAGTGAAATTAGGAAATATTTAAGAGATCGTTAATTTAGTGCATATTTTGTTCTCATGACACAAGTAATAATATCAAGCCAAGGTTTACTGAGTTTTACACATTATGAGTTTTAAATATCATCACCTGTGTACGTTAGCCTGAGTCGCCCTCTGTCGTTTCAGAGAATAGCACAACGGCGAGCGCGGCGAGTATAAACGCCTCGTCCGTTTGGGGAGGAGCCAGGCCAAAGTATAAACAAGGCTTAAGAGTCTATAACTGGATTATTATGGCATTGTTACATTTATTGCAATGTTCAAGATTTTGTTCTGACAATGCAAGAGTAAAGCGGTTAACATAGGAGGAGGAAACATTGGAGATTTAACCCGTAGCATCTGATTATTAACATATAGACAGAAGCGGGCCCAGGACAGAGCCTTGAGGTACACCTGAGGTGATTATTACAATTAAAGGTGCACTATGTAGGATTTTTGCAGTAAAATATCTAAAAACCAACTGGCCAGTCTGATATATTTTGTTCAGTTGAGTTCTTACAATATCCCAAATGTTTCCAACTCTTTGTAAATCGTGAGAAAGTTGCAATTTTACCCAATGAACCGGAACGTGTGAGGGCGTGGCCTGTCGATGACATCATGTCTGCATTACCCTCGGTTTCCGGTTTCATATGGCAGAAACACTTTACTCTTAGCAGTGTGAACAAGAGTCAGCCGCTGAGCAAACGCACAGAGTAACGTCGTAACATTATTTTAAACACACTCAGATGTGTGTAATGTGATCAAGAGAGCTGCGTTCCCTCACACTCATGACCGGAAAACGTTAATAATCACATCCATGAACAGGAGTCTATCCCGATTCGAAAGAACACGTCCCGAGATTCTGCGCCCAAACTTGGCATCATCAAACTACGCCTTTGTTTTGAATAGGCGACCTCTAGCGGACGAACTTACATAGTGCACCTTTAATAGCTAAAGGATCGTTTGGGAAGGTGAACTGATATCCCCTACAGACACACTACAGCAAAAGATAGAAATAACGGCTTAACCCTCTGGTCTTCGGTCATTTCTGACTGAAATTTTAAATATTTTGTTTATTTCGATTTTTTTACTTCATTGGAACTTGCTAAAGGTTTTGGCACTTGCTGTGTGAACACAATACAAATGGAGATGATTTGAAAAGGTCAAATGGTCCATAGTTACACTTCTGCTCCAAACGAGCGCATTGGAGACGAATGGGAGGTGAAGTTCCTCTGGTGGAAGCGCCCGGTACTGCGCACAAACACACTCTCACTGAAAGCTCATCTACTGAGATATCAACCTCACATATGGAACGCAACTCCTGAGTTTCTCACAGTTTTAGAGTAAAATGTGTTTTTGAAAATGCAAATTTCATATAGAAAATTTAAATATTGTATTTGTGTGCATTTTTCATAACAAGCGTAAAATTCTGAAACTTTTTAAAAACGTTTTCACTTCATCAATAACCCGTCATCTTTAAAGAGAGACCCAACTTCAGTCTGTGATCCAAAGATTTCAAGATTTATCGCAGTTTAAGTGAATAAACGGATTATAACTACAGCATACATATCATTTAGGACCATAATATACCCAAAAATATACAAAATATTAGATAAAAATATTATCAAACTAAAATAATTCATTCATTTCATTGAGATTAAAAAAAGTCATTTTCTTTGGTCATTTTTGACTGGCACACCGCAAAAAATGCTCTTCTCACTCAGTATTTTTGTCTTGTTTCGAGTCCAAACATCTAAAAATTCATAAAACAAGAAGTATTTACTAGACAAGCAAAAGTTATTGTCTTATTTTTCCCAAAACAACTCAAAATGAAGAGAGTTTCTGCTTAAAATAAGATAAATAATCTGCCAATGGGGTGAGAAAAATAATCTTAAACAGAAAACAAGATTATTTTTCTCACCCCATTGGCAGATTATTTATCTTATTTTAATCAAAAACTCTCTTCATTTTGAGTTATTTTTCCCCAAAACAAGACAATTACTTTTGCTTGTCTAGTAAATGTTTCTTAATGTAAGAATTTTTAGATATTTAGACTAGAAACAAGACAAAAATAAATAAGAAGAGCATTTTTTGCAGTGCAGGTGAGGGTTAGACGTTTGCTTTGGTGAAAACACTAACATGCCTAAGGCTTTTGCTCAGTATTTTGTGTAGTTTGTGCGTTTGTGAGCTTATATGTCAGATTATCTGTCCTGCAGAAAGCGCTGGTGACGCAGGCGGTGCAGAAGGACCAGGATGGAGAACGATCGGCTGCTTTATCGCTCTACTGCAGTGCTCTGGAACACTTCGTTCCTGCCATTCACTGTAAGACACACAAACCGCTGTGAGTCTCTGTAATACGAGCCGCAGATCTCACAGTCCTCGTCTCTGTGCTTTCAGATGAAGCCGATCGACTGAGGAAAGAAGCGCTGAGACAGAAGGTGACTCTCAGAACACTGCCAAAAACACTCTTCTTTAGTATTTTTGTCTTGTTTCCAGTCCAAATATCTAAACATTCTTAAATGAAGATGCATTTACTAGATCAGTAAAACGACATACGATATTTGTTTTTGTTTTGTTGAAAATAAAATCTAAATGAAGTGAGTTTTTGCTTAAAACAGGCAAAATGATCTGCCAAATCTGTCACTAACTCTATAGGGACACTAACTCTATAGCGACACTTACTCTATAGCGACACTTACTCTATAGCGACACTTACTCTATAGCGACAGTAACTCTATAGCGACAGTTACTCTATAGCGACACTTACTCTATAGCGACACTTACTCTATAGCGATACTTACTCTATAGCGACACTTACTCTATAGCGACAGTAACTCTATAGCGACACTTACTCTATAGCGACAGTAACTCTATACCGACACTTACTCTATAGGGACACTAACTCTATAGCCATACTAGCACTATAGGGACACTAACTCTATAGGGACACTAACTCTGTAGTCACACTAACTCTAAAGGGACACTAACTCTATAGGGACACTAACTATAGCGACACTAACTCTATAGCGACACTAACTCTATAGGGACACTAACTCTATAGCCATACTAGCACTATAGGGACACTAACTCTATAGCGACACTAACTCTATAGCCATACTAGCACTATAGGGACACTAACTCTATAGCGGCACTAACTCTATAGCGGCACTAACTCTATAGCTACACTAACTCTATAGCGGCACTAACTATAGCGACACTCACTAACACTATAGTGACACTAACTCTATAGTGACACTAACTCTAAAGGGACACTAACTCTAAAGGGACACTAACTCTATAGTGTCACTAACTCTATAGCGACACTAACTCTATAGCTACACTAACTCTAAAGGGACACTAACTCTATAGCTACACTAACTCTAAAGGGACACTAACTCTATAGCTACACTAACTCTGAAGGGACACTAACTCTAAAGGGACACTAACTCTATAGCGACACTCACTAACACTATAGGGACACTAACTCTATAGCTACACTAACTCTGAAGGGACACTAACTCTATAGCTACACTAACTCTATAGCGACACTAACTCTGAAGGGACACTAACTCTAAAGGGACACTAACTCTAAAGGGACACTAACTCTATAGCGACACTCACTAACACTATAGGGACACTAACTCTATAGCGACACTAACTCTGAAGGGACACTAACTCTATAGCGACACTCACTAACACTATAGGGACACTAACTCTATAGCGACACTAACTCTGAAGGGACACTAACTCTATAGCGACACTAACTCTATAGCTACACTAACTCTAAAGGGACACTAACTCTATAGCTACACTAACTCTAAAGGGACACTAACTCTATAGCTACACTAACTCTATAGCGACACTAACTCTGAAGGGACACTAACTCTAAAGGGACACTAACTCTATAGCGACACTCACTAACACTATAGGGACACTAACTCTATAGCTACACTAACTCTGAAGGGACACTAACTCTATAGCTACACTAACTCTATAGCGACACTAACTCTGAAGGGACACTAACTCTAAAGGGACACTAACTCTAAAGGGACACTAACTCTATAGCGACACTCACTAACACTATAGGGACACTAACTCTATAGCGACACTAACTCTGAAGGGACACTAACTCTATAGCGACACTCACTAACACTATAGGGACACTAACTCTATAGCGACACTAACTCTGAAGGGACACTAACTCTATAGCGACACTCACTAACACTATAGGGACACTAACTCTATAGCTACACTAACTCTAAAGGGACACTAACTCTATAGCTACACTAACTCTATAGCGACACTAACTCTGAAGGGACACTAACTCTAAAGGGACACTAACTCTAAAGGGACACTAACTCTATAGCGACACTCACTAACACTATAGGGACACTAACTCTATAGCGACACTAACTCTGAAGGGACACTAACTCTAAAGGGACACTAACTCTAAAGGGACACTAACTCTAAAGGGACACTAACTCTGAAGGGACACTAACTCTAAAGGGACACTAACTCTAAAGGGACACTAACTCTATAGTGACACTAACTCAATAGTGACACTAACTCTATAGGGACACTAACTCTATAGGGACACTAACTCTATAGCGACACTCACTAACTCTATAGCGACACTAACTCTATAGCGACACTAACTCTAAAGGGACACTAACTCTAAAGGGACACTAACTCTAAAGGGACACTCACTAACACTATAGTGACACTAACTCTATAGTGACACTAACTCTAAAGGGACACTAACTCTAAAGGGACACTCACTAACACTATAGTGACACTAACTCTATAGTGACACTAACTCTATAGCGGCACTAACTCTATAGCGAAATAGATATTTAGATATATATAAAGATATTTAGACTGGAAACAAGATCAAATTACTGAGTAAGAAGAGCATGTTCTGCAGTGCACCCGTGAGATCTCTGATGATAATGAAGCGTTACTCATTATGTTTTTTTTCTCAGGTGAATCAGTACGTGTCTCGAGCCGAGGAGCTCAAAGCTCTGGTCAGATCAGACAACAAAATCAGTTTTGAGCAGGCAAAATCAACCAGGAACATATTAATAGGTAAGCAGTAACACACTATTAATATCTGATATCATAAACCAGCGGTGACTGATTACGTTCATTTCGCAGAAATGTCCAGAGATCATCCTCGCCTGCTGGCGGCGCTGGAGGTAGCATCCACTGCTGTTGCCCGGGTAAGTTTAATGATAGTCTCTATAGAGTTAGTGTCACTATAGAGTTAGTGTCACTATAGAGTAAGTGCTATAGAGTTAGTGGTATAGTGTTAGTGCTATAGAGTTAGTGTCACTATAGAGTTAGTGTCACTATAGAGTAAGTGCTATAGAGTTAGTGGTATAGTGTTAGTGCTATAGAGTTAGTGTCACTATAGAGTTAGTGTCACTATAGAGTAAGTGCTATAGAGTTAGTGGTATAGTGTTAGTGCTATAGAGTTAGTGTCACTATAGAGTTAGTGTCACTATAGAGTTAGTGCTATAAAGTTAGTGTCACTATAGAGTTAGTGTCACTATAGAGTTAGTGGTATAGTGTTAGTGCTATAAAGTTAGTGTCACTATAGAGTTAGTGTCACAATAGAGTTAGTGTCACTATAGAGTTAGTGGCATAGTGTTAGTGCTATAAAGTTAGTGTCACTATAGAGTTAGTGTCACTATAGAGTTAGTGGCATAGTGTTAGTGCTATAAAGTTAGTGTCACTATAGAGTTAGTGTCACTATAGAGTTAGTGTCCCTATAGTTAGTGCTATAGAGTTAGTGTCGCTATAAAGTTAGTGTCGCTATAGAGTAAGTGTCGCTGTAGAGTTAGTGCCGCTGTAGAGTTAGTGCCGCTGTAGAGTTAGTGCCGCTGTAGAGTTAGTGTCGCTATAAAGTTAGTGTCGCTATAGTGTCGCTATAGAGTAAGTGTCGCTGTAGAGTTAGTGCCGCTGTAGAGTTAGTGTCGCTGTAGAGTTAGTGTCGCTATAAAGTTAGTGTCGCTGTAGAGTTAGTGCCGCTGTAGAGTTAGTGCCGCTGTAGAGTTAGTGTCGCTATAAAGTTAGTGTCGCTATAGTGTCGCTATAGAGTAAGTGTCGCTGTAGAGTTAGTGCCGCTGTAGAGTTAGTGTCGCTGTAGAGTTAGTGTCGCTGTAGAGTTAGTGTCGCTGTAGAGTAAGTGTCGCTATAGAGTAAGTGTCGCTGTAGAGTTAGTGCCGCTATAGATTTAGTGCCCGCTATAGAGTTAGTGCCGCTGTAGAGTTAGTGCCGCTGTAGAGTTAGTGCCGCTGTAGAGTTAGTGCCGCTGTAGAGTTAGTGCCGCTATAGAGTTAGTGTCGCTGTAGAATTAGTGCCGCTCTAGAGTTAGTGCCGCTGTAGAGTTAGTGCCGCTGTAGAGTTAGTGCCGCTGTAGAGTTAGTGCCGCTATAGAGTGAGTGTCGCTATAGAGTTACTGTCCCTATAGAGTTAGTGTCGCTATAGAGTTACTGTCCCTATAGAGTTAGTGTCCCTATAGAGTTAGTGTCCCTATAGAGTAAGTGTCCCTATAGAGTAAGTGTCCCTATAGAGTAAGTGTCACTATAGAGTTAGTGTCGCTATAGAGTTAGTGTCGCTATAGAGTTAGTGTCCCTATAGAGTTACTGTCCCTATAGAGTTAGTGTCCCTATAGAGTTAGTGTCGCTATAGAGTTAGTGTCCCTATAGAGTAAGTGTCCCTATAGAGTTAGTGTCCCTATAGAGTTAGTGTCCCTATAGAGTAAGTGTCCCTATAGAGTTAGTGTCGCTATAGAGTTAGTGTCGCTATAGAGTTAGTGCCGCTATAGAGTTAGTGTCGCTATAGAGTTAGTGCCGCTATAGAGTTAGTGCCGCTGTAGAGTTAGTGCCGCTGTAGAGTTAGTGCCGCTGTAGAGTTAGTGCCGCTATAGAGTTAGTGTCGCTATAGAGTTAGTGCCGCTATAGAGTGAGTGTCGCTATAGAGTGAGTGTCGCTATAGAGTGAGTGTCGCTATAGAGTGAGTGTCGCTATAGAGTTAGTGTCGCTGTAGAGTTAGTGCCGCGAGTGAGTGTCGCTATAGAGTGAGTGTCGCTATAGAGTGAGTGTCGCTATAGAGTAAGTGTCGCTATAGAGTTAGTGTCGCTGTAGAGTTAGTGCCGCTATAGATTTAGTGCCCGCTATAGAGTTAGTGCCGCTGTAGAGTTAGTGCCGCTGTAGAGTTAGTGCCGCTGTAGAGTTAGTGCCGCTATAGAGTTAGTGTCGCTGTAGAATTAGTGCCGCTCTAGAGTTAGTGCCGCTGTAGAGTTAGTGCCGCTGTAGAGTTAGTGCCGCTATAGAGTTAGTGCCGCTATAGAGTGAGTGTCGCTATAGAGTTACTGTCCCTATAGAGTTAGTGTCGCTATAGAGTTACTGTCCCTATAGAGTTAGTGTCCCTATAGAGTTAGTGTCCCTATAGAGTTAGTGTCCCTATAGAGTAAGTGTCCCTATAGAGTAAGTGTCCCTATAGAGTAAGTGTCACTATAGAGTTTGTGTCGCTATAGAGTTAGTGTCGCTATAGAGTTAGTGTCCCTATAGAGTTACTGTCCCTATAGAGTTAGTGTCCCTATAGAGTTAGTGTCCCTATAGAGTTAGTGTCCCTATAGAGTTAGTGTCCCTATAGAGTAAGTGTCGCTATAGAGTTAGTGTCGCTATAGAGTTAGTGTCGCTATAGAGTTAGTGCCGCTATAGAGTTAGTGCCGCTATAGAGTTAGTGCCGCTATAGAGTTAGTGCCGCTGTAGAGTTAGTGCCGCTGTAGAGTTAGTGCCGCTGTAGAGTTAGTGCCGCTATAGAGTTAGTGCCGCTATAGAGTGAGTGTCGCTATAGAGTGAGTGTCGCTATAGAGTAAGTGTCGCTATAGAGTAAGTGTCGCTGTAGAGTTAGTGCCGCTATAGATTTAGTGCCCGCTATAGAGTTAGTGCCGCTGTAGAGTTAGTGCCGCTGTAGAGTTAGTGCCGCTGTAGAGTTAGTGCCGCTGTAGAGTTAGTGCCGCTGTAGAGTTAGTGCCGCTATAGAGTTAGTGTCGCTGTAGAATTAGTGCCGCTCTAGAGTTAGTGCCGCTGTAGAGTTAGTGCCGCTGTAGAGTTAGTGCCGCTGTAGAGTTAGTGCCGCTATAGAGTGAGTGTCGCTATAGAGTTACTGTCCCTATAGAGTTAGTGTCGCTATAGAGTTACTGTCCCTATAGAGTTAGTGTCCCTATAGAGTTAGTGTCCCTATAGAGTAAGTGTCCCTATAGAGTAAGTGTCCCTATAGAGTAAGTGTCACTATAGAGTTGTGTCGCTATAGAGTTAGTGTCGCTATAGAGTTAGTGTCCCTATAGAGTTACTGTCCCTATAGAGTTAGTGTCCCTATAGAGTTAGTGTCGCTATAGAGTTAGTGTCCCTATAGAGTAAGTGTCCCTATAGAGTTAGTGTCCCTATAGAGTTAGTGTCCCTATAGAGTAAGTGTCCCTATAGAGTTAGTGTCGCTATAGAGTTAGTGTCGCTATAGAGTTAGTGCCGCTATAGAGTTAGTGTCGCTATAGAGTTAGTGCCGCTATAGAGTTAGTGCCGCTGTAGAGTTAGTGCCGCTGTAGAGTTAGTGCCGCTGTAGAGTTAGTGCCGCTATAGAGTTAGTGTCGCTATAGAGTTAGTGCCGCTATAGAGTGAGTGTCGCTATAGAGTGAGTGTCGCTATAGAGTGAGTGTCGCTATAGAGTGAGTGTCGCTATAGAGTTAGTGTCGCTGTAGAGTTAGTGCCGCGAGTGAGTGTCGCTATAGAGTGAGTGTCGCTATAGAGTGAGTGTCGCTATAGAGTAAGTGTCGCTATAGAGTTAGTGTCGCTGTAGAGTTAGTGCCGCTATAGATTTAGTGCCCGCTATAGAGTTAGTGCCGCTGTAGAGTTAGTGCCGCTGTAGAGTTAGTGCCGCTGTAGAGTTAGTGCCGCTATAGAGTTAGTGTCGCTGTAGAATTAGTGCCGCTGTAGAGTTAGTGCCGCTGTAGAGTTAGTGCCGCTGTAGAGTTAGTGCCGCTATAGAGTGAGTGTCGCTATAGAGTTACTGTCCCTATAGAGTTAGTGTCGCTATAGAGTTACTGTCCCTATAGAGTTAGTGTCCCTATAGAGTTAGTGTCCCTATAGAGTTAGTGTCCCTATAGAGTAAGTGTCCCTATAGAGTAAGTGTCCCTATAGAGTAAGTGTCACTATAGAGTTTGTGTCGCTATAGAGTTAGTGTCGCTATAGAGTTAGTGTCCCTATAGAGTTAGTGTCCCTATAGAGTTAGTGTCCCTATAGAGTTAGTGTCCCTATAGAGTAAGTGTCGCTATAGAGTTAGTGTCGCTATAGAGTTAGTGTCGCTATAGAGTTAGTGCCGTTATAGAGTTAGTGCCGCTATAGAGTTAGTGCCGCTATAGAGTTAGTGCCGCTGTAGAGTTAGTGCCGCTGTAGAGTTAGTGCCGCTGTAGAGTTAGTGCCGCTGTAGAGTTAGTGCCGCTGTAGAGTTAGTGCCGCTATAGAGTTAGTGCCGCTATAGAGTGAGTGTC
The DNA here is from genome assembly GCF_024679245.1 of Pseudorasbora parva. NCBI lineage: Eukaryota > Metazoa > Chordata > Actinopteri > Cypriniformes > Gobionidae > Pseudorasbora > Pseudorasbora parva. Next base: position 45,206,699 of record NC_090187.1, read on the forward strand.
GCTATAGAGTGAGTGTCGCTATAGAGTAAGTGTCGCTATAGAGTTAGTGTCGCTGTAGAGTTAGTGCCGCTATAGATTTAGTGCCCGCTATAGAGTTAGTGCCGCTGTAGAGTTAGTGCCGCTGTAGAGTTAGTGCCGCTGTAGAGTTAGTGCCGCTATAGAGTTAGTGTCGCTGTAGAATTAGTGCCGCTCTAGAGTTAGTGCCGCTGTAGAGTTAGTGCCGCTGTAGAGTTAGTGCCGCTATAGAGTTAGTGCCGCTATAGAGTGAGTGTCGCTATAGAGTTACTGTCCCTATAGAGTTAGTGTCGCTATAGAGTTACTGTCCCTATAGAGTTAGTGTCCCTATAGAGTTAGTGTCCCTATAGAGTAAGTGTCCCTATAGAGTAAGTGTCCCTATAGAGTAAGTGTCACTATAGAGTTTGTGTCGCTATAGAGTTAGTGTCGCTATAGAGTTAGTGTCCCTATAGAGTTACTGTCCCTATAGAGTTAGTGTCCCTATAGAGTTAGTGTCGCTATAGAGTTAGTGTCCCTATAGAGTTAGTGTCCCTATAGAGTTAGTGTCCCTATAGAGTAAGTGTCCCTATAGAGTTAGTGTCGCTATAGAGTTAGTGTCGCTATAGAGTTAGTGCCGCTATAGAGTTAGTGCCGCTATAGAGTTAGTGCCGCTGTAGAGTTAGTGCCGCTGTAGAGTTAGTGCCGCTGTAGAGTTAGTGCCGCTGTAGAGTTAGTGCCGCTATAGAGTTAGTGCCGCTATAGAGTGAGTGCCGCTATAGAGTGAGTGTCGCTATAGAGTAAGTGTCGCTATAGAGTAATTGTCGCTATAGAGTTAGTGTCGCTGTAGAGTTAGTGCCGCTGTAGAGTTAGTGCCGCTGTAGAGTTAGTGCCGCTGTAGAGTTAGTGCCGCTATAGAGTGAGTGTCGCTATAGAGTTACTGTCCCTATAGAGTTAGTGTCGCTATAGAGTTACTGTCCCTATAGAGTTACTGTCCCTATAGAGTAAGTGTCCCTATAGAGTAAGTGTCCCTATAGAGTAAGTGTCACTATAGAGTTTGTGTCGCTATAGAGTTAGTGTCGCTATAGAGTTAGTGTCGCTATAGAGTTAGTGTCACTATAGAGTTAGTGTCCCTATAGAGTTAGTGTCCCTATAGAGTTAGTGTCCCTATAGAGTTAGTGTCCCTATAGAGTTAGTGTCGCTATAGAGTTAGTGTCGCTATAGAGTTAGTGTCGCTATAGAGTTAGTGCCGCTATAGAGTTAGTGTCGCTATAGAGTTAGAGCCGCTGTAGAGTTAGCGCCGCTGTAGAGTTAGCGCCGCTGTAGAGTTAGTGCCGCTGTAGAGTTAGTGCCGCTATAGTGTCGCTATAGAGTTAGTGCCGCTATAGAGTGAGTGTCGCTATAGAGTGAGTGTCGCTATAGAGTAAGTGTCGCTATAGAGTAAGTGTCGCTATAGAGTAATTGTCGCTGTAGAGTTAGTGTCGCTGTAGAGTTAGTGCCCGCTATAGAGTTAGTGGCGCTGTAGAGTTAGTGGCGTTGTAGAGTTAGTGGCGCTGTAGAGTTAGTGGCGCTGTAGAGTTAGTGGCGCTGTAGAGTTAGTGCCGCTGTAGAGTTAGTGCCGCTGTAGAGTTAGTGTCGCTGTAGAATTAGTGTCGCTGTAGAATTAGTGCCGCTGTAGAGTTAGTGCCGCTGTAGAGTTAGTGCCGCTGTAGAGTTAGTGCCGCTGTAGAGTTAGTGCCGCTGTAGAGTTAGTGCCGCTGTAGAGTTAGTGCAGCTCTAGAGTTAGTGCCGCTGTAGAGTTAGTGCCGCTGTAGAGTTAGTGTCGCTGTAGAATTAGTGCCGCTGTAGAGTTAGTGTCGCTGTAGAGTTAGTGCCGCTGTAGAGTTAGTGCCGCTGTAGAGTTAGTGCCGCTGTAGAGTTAGTGCCGCTGTAGAGTTAGTGCCGCTATAGAGTTAGTGTCGCTATAGAGTGAGTGTCGCTATAGAGTTACTGTCCCTATAGAGTTAGTGTCGCTATAGAGTTAGTGTCCCTATAGAGTTAGTGTCCCTATAGAGTAAGTGTCCCTATAGAGTAAGTGTCCCTATAGAGTGTCACTATAGAGTTTGTGTCGCTATAGAGTTAGTGTCCCTATAGAGTTAGTGTCCCTATAGAGTTACTCTCACTATAGAGTTAGTGTCCCTATAGAGTTAGTGTCCCTATAGAGTAAGTGTCGCTATAGAGTTAGTGTCGCTATAGAGTTAGTGTCGCTATAGAGTTACTGTCGCTATAGAGTTAGTGTCCCTACAGAGTTAGTGTCCCTATAGAGTAAGTGTCCCTATAGAGTTAGTGTCGCTATAGAGTTAGTGTCCCTTTAGAGTTAGTGTCGCTATAGAGTTAGTGCCGCTATAGAGTTAGTGCCGCTATAGAGTTAGTGCCGCTATAGAGTTAGTGTCGCTGTAGAGTTAGTGTCGCTGTAGAGTTAGTGCCGCTGTAGAGTTAGTGCCGCTGTAGAGTTAGTGCCGCTGTAGAGTTAGTGCCGCTGTAGAGTTAGTGCCGCTGTAGAGTTAGTGCCGCTGTAGAGTTAGTGCCGCTGTAGAGTTAGTGCCGCTGTAGAGTTAGTGCCGCTGTAGAGTTAGTGCCGCTGTAGAGTTAGTGCCGCTCTAGAGTTAGTGCCGCTGTAGAGTTAGTGCCGCTGTAGAGTTAGTGCCGCTCTAGAGTTAGTGTCGCTGTAGAATTAGTGCCGCTTTAGAGTTAGTGCCGCTGTAGAGTTAGTGCCGCTGTAGAGTTAGTGCCGCTATAGAGTTAGTGCCGCTATAGAGTGAGTGTCGCTATAGAGTTACTGTCCCTATAGAGTTAGTGTCGCTATAGAGTTAGTGTCCCTATAGAGTTAGTGTCCCTATAGAGTAAGTGCCCCTATAGAGTAAGTGCCCCTATAGAGTGTCACTATAGAGTTTGTGTCGCTATAGAGTTTGTGTCGCTATAGAGTTAGTGTCCCTATAGAGTTAGTGTCCCTATAGAGTTACTGTCACTATAGAGTTAGTGTCCCTATAGAGTTAGTGTCCCTATAGAGTTAGTGTCCCTATAGAGTAAGTGTCGCTATAGAGTTAGTGTTGCTATAGAGTTAGTGTCGCTATAGAGTTACTGTCACTATAGAGTTAGTGTCCCTATAGAGTTAGTGTCGCTATAGAGTTAGTGTCCCTATAGAGTAAGTGTCCCTACAGAGTTAGTGTCCCTACAGAGTTAGTGTCCCTATAGAGTAAGTGTCCCTATAGAGTTAGTGTCGCTATAGAGTTAGTGTCCCTTTAGAGTTAGTGTCGCTATAGAGTTAGTGTCGCTATAGAGTTAGTGCCGCTATAGAGTTAGTGTCGCTATAGAGTTAGTGTCGCTATAGAGTTAGTGCCGCTATAGAGTTAGTGCCGCTATAGAGTTAGTGCCGCTATAGAGTTAGTGTCGCTATAGAGTTAGTGCCGCTATAGAGTTAGTGCCGCTATAGAGTTAGTGCCGCTATAGAGTTGGTGCCGCTGTAGAGTTAGTGCCGCTGTAGAGTTAGTGCCGCTATAGAGTTAGTGCCGCTATAAAGTTAGTGCCGCTATAGAGTTAGTGTCGCTATAGATTATTTTTACTCTCCACCAATCAGCTGGTGTGTGGTGAGCGTTCTGCCATAATATGGCTGCCGTCGCATCATCAGGTGGTGCTGCACATTGGTGGTGGTTGAGGAGTATCCTCTCTTCTATATGTAAGGAAAAGCGCTATGTAAATGTAATAAATTATTATTATTATTATGATTATTATTATTGTCGCTATAATGGTTAGTATTATTATAGAGATATAGTATCGCGAGATGACACATTCTTTTGTGTGTTTACGTACGCTGGTAAACAATGTTTTTGCTCAGGTGACCAAAATGTCCACCCAATAGCAAAAAGTTATGCTCAGCGAGAAAATAAATTAAAAGAAGGGACATTGTTCGTGGTGCATAATGGGTGATGGCGTGGCGTTGGTGTGTGCAGGAGGAGAGCGGAGCGGAGGACTACGACACTCTTGATCTGTACCAGCAGAGTTTGGGCGAGATGCTGCTGGCGCTGGCGGGTAACACACACACTCTCTCTCTCTCTCTCTCTCTCTCTCTCTCACACACACACACACACACACACACACACACACACACACACAAACACTCTCTCTCTCTCTCTCTCTCTCTCTCTCACACACACACACACACACACACACACACACACATGCCTGGTTCACTATCTTTGTGGGGACTGTCCATAGACGTAATAGTTTTTTACCGTACAAACCGTATTTTTTATCCCCCTACACTGCCCCTAAACCTACCCATCTCTCTCACACACACACACACACACACAGCCCCTAAACCTAACCATCACAGGAAACATTCTGCATTTTTACTTTCTCATAAAAACTCCTCCTGTGTGATTTATAAGCCTTTTGTAAAGTGGGGCCATGGGTAATGTCCTCATATTTCACCCTCTCCTGTAATACCTGTGTCATACCCATGGCATTATACACATTTGAGTCCTCACTGAAGCCCCTTTCACACTGCGATTCCGGCAAATACACGGATAATGTGACCCGGCATTTGTTCCCGGGCCGCTAGATTTGGTCCATTCACACTGCCAGTGAAATACCGTAATATGTGCGCTTTCACACACAACCCGTAACGGCCCCGGGTCGAGTTGACGCGTGACATCCTGATGTGACGTATAACGGCGAGCGATCTCAGCTTCAGCGCGGATAGTAAGGAGCTCCGTGGTCTCGACTTGTGTCCAGTTTGCGCTCATTTCTGCTTGTTTAATTTTAGTTTCTTTTGTATACGAACACTCTCTGCGTTTAAAACACCGACGAGCTCTTCTGGCACTGCAGGGCTGTGTTATTGAAGAAACAAGCTCTAGGAGTCGCACGATAACTACGCACACGCTGCGGCATTAGTTTCGGCTTTTGTTCACACAGCGCTCGTCCCGGGTCGAATCCCGCAATGTTACTAGGTCCCCGACCCGGGTTCGGTAATCAATTCCAGGACGTGGTTGCTTTCACACAGAAGGCGACCCGGCAATGCTCCGGGAATATTGCGGGTCCGATGTGCAGTGTGACAGGGGCTATACACACACACACACACACACACACACACACACACACAAAACCCGAGTCCAGATGTGGCGATGAGTTTGTGCCAGGTCAGCGTGTGAGGTACGGTCTCACTGCCATCTGGATCTCATTGAGCTCAGCTCTCGGTGTTATTAAAGACTGAAACAAATGAAAACTGTTATCTCTTAAAGCTAGTGAGCTCAGAGGAGGAGATTCAGGTTTCACTGCAGGGGTTTGGGCCAGTTTAATGCCAGCACCGGCCATTTTAATCCAAACACAACCGCTCCAGGGCTCAGTGTGTGAGACACGATTCGTCTGGTTGTGAAATGTTGCTCAGGTGTTTGTTCAGATCGAGTACTCAGAAACACACTGGAAATAATGCTCTTCTTACTCAGTATTTCTGTCTTGTTTCGAGTCCAAACATCTAAAAATTCTTAAAACAAGAAGTATTTACTAGACGAGCAAAAGTTATTGTCTTGTTTGGGGAAAAATAACTCAAAATGAAGAGAGTTTTTGCTTAAAATAAGATAAATAATCTGCCAATGGGGTGAGAAAAATAATCTTGTTTTCTGTTTGAATTAAGATTATTTTTCTCACCCCATTGGCAGATTATTTATCTTATTTTAAGCAAAAACTCTCTTCATTTTGAGTTATTTTTCCCCAAACAAGACAATAATTTGTACTTGTCTAGTAAATGTTTCTAAATGTAAGAATTTTTAGTAGGGCTGGGCGATAAATCGATTTTATGGATTAATTCGAGTTTTTAGTTTACGACGATTTTTGTGAATGAAAATCGGTTTTCTCTTTCAAATCCGCCGACGCTCCCCTCTGAGCTCCCGTAATGGCTCAGCCCTCCCCGCGCGCGTTTGCCACAGAGGTACACAAACAACAAGGATCGCGTCTAACAACATACAGTGTCATTCGTAATTGCTTCAGTTTTTCACAGAACAATTAACAATACCCCGCTGCAAAGTGTGTTTGAAGTCTGAACGGAACCGCGCTAGGCGCTTCTCATTTAAAGCTGCGCTGACACGAACGCAGCGCGAGCTCACACACGGGCCAATCTCGTGACAGACACGATACACTGCAGCGCTGGTGATCCAGTGAGAGAGCGTTTAAATTCACCACAGAATTAATACCATCGCTACTGTGATCTAGTGGAAGCGGTCGGGGCAGAATTCTGTTATAAACCACAGATATCAGCTCTAACAGAGCTGAGCGAAGGTCAGGGGTTTCAGTCACAAAACACCAACATTTACCACGATTGTACTGTAGTAAAACCACATGGATTTAATGTTGTTGTTGTCATTATTTATCTCAGGATTCGTACAACCTTTTGAGATTGAAATTCAAGCACTTTCCAATGGTTTTCAAGAGCTTCACACTTATTTCCAGCACTTCAAAGCTCTAGATATCCGACTGTAATGTTATTTTTAATGTGATGTTTTGTAAAACTAAAAGTTTAAAGGGGTCTTGTGAAAGAAATAGTCGAATGTTTTTTTTAGTTTATTTTTTTAAAAATGTGTAATCCATTTTGTAGCATTTTTATTTAAAAAAAGATATGAAATGCCCACCACTATAACCAGCAGAAGAACACTTATTGATTTATTAGCGATTTCCACTCCCTAATGTATGGAAAGTACGAAGTCACAGTCTCAGGAAAAACTAAACTTTTCTTCAAATTGTGACTAAATTACAGTAAAGTAAAGAGCTCCTTTAATAATCACTGAAGCTGTCGATCAGTTCAGTGTGAGACTATTGAAGAACAATGCTAATCTATATAATAAGAGCATTACATTTAAATTTTCCCTATACTTTTTTTGCACATTACTGTTGTTAATAAAAGTTAATTTTATCTGCATATCAATTCATAAACCTTTGATATGTATACTGTATATTGCAAAAGATATGGTGCCCATTTATACTGTGGAATAGTCGGGGGTTATTCACATGCAGAAAGTTTTGCACCCCAGGTGGCACTTCTACCAAGCTGCAAATATTTAATTTTACCTAAACAAAATAAAGTTAAAACTTGTTTTGAACAATTTCTTTGTCATCTGCAGATTGATTTTAAGTAGGAAGGGGGAAAAAATCGTTTTAAATCGTAAATCGAATTTTTGGTGAAAAAATCGGGGATTTTTTTTTTGGGCCATATCGCCCAGCCCTAATTTTTAGATATTTAGACTAGAAACAAGACAAAAATACTGAGTAAGAAGAGCATTTGTTGCAGTGAATGTGCTAAAATGAGCTCAGATGATGATGGTATTAAACATCTGCTCAAACCGAACCCTTCCAAGCTCCAGAAGGTCACGAAATATGTTTTATTTTATTCTTCTGTAATTGTAACTCTAACATCAGGCTTTATATATTATCGCGACAGGTAGAGATCTATCAGTGTTAGATATAGATCCGGGTCACTAAAGACCCGAATATGTAAGAAGGTGTGGCGAAACAGTCACGCATTTAAGGGTTCACAAAACAACGCAACCAATAGCACTTTTCTGATGAACTTTTCCTCTGGCGCTGCTACTCTTATGCTAGTCTGGAGAAAAGACGACACTTGATTATTTCACCGCTCTCAACACCACCATGGTGTCACGAGTTGATCTCTCAAGGTGTATTAATTGTTGTGTGTGTGTGTGTGTGTGTGTGTGTGTGTGTGTGTGTGTGTGCTTGTTTTTGTGACGTATGAGGACTCAAATGTGTATAATGCCATGGGTATGACACAGGTATTACAGGAGAGGGTGAAATATGAGGACATTACCCATGGCCCCACTTTACAAAAGGCTTATAAATCACACAGGAGGAGTTTTTATGAGAAAGTAAAAATGCAGAATGTTTCATGTGATGGGTAGGTTTAGGGGCAGTGTGTGTGTGTGTGTGTGTGTGTGTGTGTGTGTGTGTGTGTGTGTGTTCCGCTGAAGTGTTTCTCTCTCTGTCTCTCCTGCAGCTGAAGGCCAAGGTCGGCGCAGAGAGCTTCTGCACAGCGAGGTGAGACGATTTGTGTTTATTCTATTTATTTGACTTGAGTAGCTTTAGTGAGTGAGTGTGTTTTTGTGTGTGTGTGTGTGTGTGTGTGTGTGTGTGTGTGTGTGTGTGTGGTTGATGATAATTTGACTTGTGTAACTGAAGTGTGTGTGTAGTGTCGCTGTTTGAGCATCAATAACATCTGTAAAGTTACGACGCTCAGAGCGAAGGGAGATATTTTCTTCTACAGAAATCTCTCTTTAAGGACTACAACCAGGGGCGTGGGACTGGGGGGATAAAGGGTACTGAGTAACCAGGGCCCGAGGCAGGGGGGGGGCCTTAGAAGTCAGTTTTCTATACATACACATACATGGTATGGGGGCCCAGCAAGATGGTTTGTACCCAGGGCCCAAAATTTGGTGCTACGCCCCTGACTACAACAAACGGCTGTAGAGACTACAACGAGCTAGTGACATCACCTGAACATTTACATAACCCCGCCCCCGGGATCATGTCGAGATGATGACATCATCAGTTATAACCGTAATTAAACTGAACTATCCCTGTTCTCTCTTCATCAGCAGATATTCTCTGGCTGATCTCACAGCGGTTTAGAGATTATCATGACAGAATATGCTAATCAATAACTGAAGATCGTTAACTCATAAACTCATCAACTATCGCTTCAGAAGCGTCCTGTCTCGTTCTACATGTTCTCTCTTCTTCTGGAGTCCCTCCATCATTGTCCGACTCCGGTTTGATCATAAAAGGCTGACATTGTCAGTGTGTGTGTCTGAGGTAATCAGAGCTGCTAACATGAGCTCTTAAAGCTCCGCCCTCTTCCTGAAAGGGGCGGGAGCACCAGCTCATTTGCATTTAAAGAGACACGCACAAAAACGGCATGTTTTTGTTTACCCTCAAAAAGTGACAATTTTAACATGCTATAAACATGATCTATGATTTTAAGCTGAAACTTCACACACACACACACACTCATTTTGTAAAAAGGGACATTATAGGATCTCTTTAATAGAAATATGAATAAAAACTCTAATCGTATTTTAATGAGAGTACTGGCAGTACTGACCTTGTTACGATGTGCTGGACGGTTCCTTTCTCCCCGATCACATGACCTGTGATCTCGTCCGGATCACATGACCTGTTGTTATGATGATGTCACCGCTCTGATATCCGTCCTGGTCACATGACATCAGGTGTGTTTCTCGTCTCTCCTGCAGATCAAGAGTCTGATGAGTCGAGCTGAATACCTCAAAGAGCTGATCAAGGTAAGGCGCTCACACACACACACACACACACACATTCCCTGAGACGCTCCTTCAGTGTGTAACGCTCACATGTGTGTGCAGATGCGGGAGACTCAGACAGACGAGTCGCTGAAGAAAGACGCAGCTGCTGAATCGGTCCGATCTTGTACGTACAGAACACACACACACACACACACACACACACACACACACACACACACACAGACAGATCAGTTATAATAATAATTCATACTGAGCATAATTCAAAATGATCAAGTGTGTAAATAAAAAAATAAAAACACACCGGCTTTGCTTATATTTGTAGAAAACAGATTCAGTCTCTAATGTCTCTCTCTCTCTCTCACACACACACACACACACACACACACACACACACACACACACACACTCTCTCTCTCTCTCTGTCTCTCTCTCTCAGCCTGTTGTTTACAGTGAGCCGGGTCCTCGCCATGGCAACAGATGCGACGTGTCACATGAACAGAGAATTCCCAGCTTCTGATTGGATCCTGGCAGATGGTCAAACTGCTGTCACTGTTTTCATCTGGACCAGATCTGAGAAAAAGACACACACACACTCTCCCACACACACACACACACTGCATAAGAGATGTGGCTCTCTGTGTGGCTACTATGCACTCAAACACACTTCACACACACACACATACACTGCATAAGAGATGTGGCTCTCTGTGTGGCTACTATGCACTCAAACACACTTCACACACACTCATGGATGCATTCGCAGCTTATACCTGCACTTAAAGAAGGGAGTTTTATCTGACTGCTCACTGAAGTGTGTGTGTGTGTTGTGATTCCTGATGATTGTGAGATTATTTATTCACTGTCTGATTTGAATGAAAGCATTCATCTGTATTTCTCTCTCTCTGGGTGAACATTTTCTTGCTTTATGAATTTTTGTTGGCCATAAATTGTCATTTCCTCTCCACATTCCTCTGGTAATGTAATTCCTCCTCCAGCATTCCTCTTTCCTCTCTGGAATAAATCAGCAGGAACCGTCGGATTCACTCTGAGGACAACAAAAAACACACGCGCTTTACAACGAGCTTCCATCTGTTAACATGACAAACACTTCTGCAGCATTTATTCAAAATGTACATTATTGAAATTAAAAGTTTTATCTGCTAAAATATAGCTGCACACCGCCTTTATCGGGGTTCAAGTCTGACAGTCTGAGCTCATACATGCCTATATTACCAAAAGTATTGGGACACCCCTCCAAATCATTGAATTCAGGTGTTCCAATCACTTCCATGGCCACAGGTGTATAAAATGAACAGCTCCAGACTTCTGTGGCCTTCAGATGAGCTCAAGAACAGCGTAGAGAGCTTCATGGAATGGGTTTCCATGGCCGAGCAGCTCATCCAAGCCTTACATCACCAAGAGCAATGCAAAGCGTGGGATGCAGTGGAGTAAAGCAGCCGCCACTGGACTCTAGAGCAGTGAGACGTGTTCTCTGAGCGACCAATCACGCTTCAGTCTGACAATCCCATGGACGAGTCTGGGTTTGGCGGTCGCCTGGAGAACGGGACTCGCCTGACTGCATTGTGCCAAGTGTAAAGTTTGGTGGAGGGGGGATTATGGGGTGGGGTTGTTTTTCAGGGGTTGGCCCCTTAGTTCCAGTGAAAGGAACTCTTAATGTTTCACCAAGACGTTTTGGACAATTTCACGCTCCTGACTTTGTGGGATCAGTTTGTGGACGGCCCCTTCCTGTCCCAGCATGACTGCGCTCCAGTGCACAAAGCGTCGCTCCATAAAGACATGGATGAGGAGTTTGGTGTGGAGGAACTGGACTGGCCTGCACAGAGTCCTGAGCTCAACCCGATAGAACAGCTTTGGGATGAATTAGAGCGGAGACTGAGAGCCAGGCCTTCTCGTCCAACATCAGTGCCTGACCTCACAAATGAGCTTCTAGAAGAATGGGCAAAAATCCCCATAAACACACTCCTAAACCTTGAGGAAAGCCTTTCCAGAAGAGCTGGAGCTGTTAGAGAGGGTGGGCCGACTCCAGATTAAACCCCACGGGTTAACAGTGGGGAGCTCATGTGTGTGTAAAGGCGGCACAACACTTCTGGCCATATAGTGCAAGTGTACCGAGTTTGGTGAAGATGGCTATTTTGCCACACCCACTTCAAACGGTTTGGACGCGAGTCAAAATATACCCTTTTTTAGGGGATAATTTTTCACAATCAGACTCCATAGAATCGTCTGCACTGATTTGGTGCCAATCAGGCGGAAAACCTCGAACTAGTTTCCAAAAGTAGGTTTTTCAAAAAATACCCAAATGTTTCACCAGGGTTTAGAAGTTAAGTAGCCATTTGTTACTTTTGAGCGCTGTAGCGCCCCCTTCAGGCCGATTGGGACGAGATATGGTGTGGTTGTAGATGGTGTGAGTACTACCAGCCCTCAAAGTTTCAAGTCTCTACGCCTTACGGTTCGGTCCGATCGTATTTGGGAAGAATTCTGATCCATGGAAACTCTACTCTTGCTACGCTCTTATACCTTTAAAGGGTATCTTCAGCGATTAGCATATGGCTTTGTATCAGTAGAAACCCTGGAGTATATTCGAATGATCGTGCTTACCCCTTGTAGCGGCCCTTTGATGTCGACGAATGAGGCAAAGTTTCTGACGGGTGCTCGTTTTATTTTTACTCAGATGCAGTAAACCACATTACTGAAGTGTTCAAGGGCTCACTTCTTTGTTGAACAGTTCTCTCTGTGCACCATAACAACAGCATTATAGCACATGGCACCGTAAAACTACAAAGAAAAACAAATACCAAAGAAACAAAACACATTTTTAAGGAAAACACACTCCACCAAAACATTCACAATATAGACAAACATTCACTACATTAACTACACATTTAACATCGTCCAAATTAATCTGCAAATATTACCAAAGAAATACACAAAACCAAAGTAAACATACCTGGCTCTGCTTGCCAAAGGGATACTAAAGTTGATGTTAGCTTGAGAACAAACTGCCATTACTGTTTCCTGTTTACTTATATACGTTTATTGCCCCCTAGTGGTGGTGCAGAGCGAAGCAAATTAAAGGGGAAGGTCATTACACCCCTCTTATATCCATCCCCCTGAAACGAGAGATTTATGCATTTTATTTCTGGAAAAATTACTCCGGTGACGCAAATATCGTCAATTTGCTTCATCGGTAAAATGCTTGTCCGGAGGCTAAAGACTCCAGCCAGCAGAGGGAGCCATTTCCTCATGTTTTACACTCACACATGAGGGATGGCGATCACACTCACAGCTCAGCTCGGCTCAGGCACTCATGGAAACGGTGCGGCCGGCGGAGCAAAGCGAGTATTTTATCTTCTCAAGTTAATTCCTATGAAAGTTAAGGCATGAACTGAACAAGCGCTGAGAACTACTGTCGTGAGCGCGGTCGTGTTTATCTCAGCTCATCACGATGCGTGTAATCTGACTCCTGAAGCGTTTGTGCTGTGACACTCCCTCAGCGGCTCACGTTATATTGAACACACACGTTCAGTTTTTAATTGTAGTGTCTGTTCTCTGACTGAACTGATTTTATGAAGATGATCGCGGTGGGAAAGTGATCAGTAATCCAGTAGCGGTGGCTGTGGGCGTGGCCTCACAGGGCAGTGAAGCATTCTGGGAATTGTAGTCTTTCATCCCCATGAGACAAAAATACATTTTCGGTCTTTTCTCAGTCTAGAAGGCACCAAAAATAATTTTACATTTCTACTACATTGATGACCCAGTTTAAATACAGCTTCATCTTCCCAGCGCTGAAGTACTCCTTTATTTACTAGTCAATTTCACAAGAAAGAAACGGCAAGTAACGTCACAAAGTTTGCATTATTCAGATAAATTCAGCAGAGCTGGACAAACGACACAACGTCATTACTTGAGTAACAGTACTACTGGTCAAATATGACTCCGTTACGAGTGAAAGTTGTAAACTGATTTTTACTGGAGTAAAACTACAGAAGTATTTGATTTCAAAAGTGCTTAAGTATCAAAAGTAAATGTCCTTCTTTATGTCGCCGCATTATTGTATTATAGTTGTATAAATGCACATTATGCCATCATGGTTTAAGCCAGTCAGTGACGCTCCATCTGACACACTAGCAGACGACTAACTTAAACTCATTTAAATACTTGTAGAAAAGTTACAAAGCTGCTGTCACTTTAAGGCCGAATGCACGGATCCAATACACTGATACACATCTGATATTCTCACACTGTTCACCTTCACTGAAGACAGAATCAACTTTGTTTATGTGAATCCTCCACTAAATGAGCATTTGGACATCCGTCTTCTTCCATTTTGCTCTAAACTATAAATCAGTGTTTAATAAATGCTGTGAAATCATTGAACTTCACGAGACTCTACAAGAGTGATTCCTGAAAGGCTTTCTGCAAAAACCCAAACACCTTTTAAAGAAGAAAAAAATCATCACTGACTTTCAAAGCTGCGACAGAAACGACTTTCCACTTCGAGGACCTTGATAGAAATGTAGTGGAGTAAAGAGGACGATATTTGTCTTTCAGATGGAGTGAAGTTAAAGTCAGAAGATTACAGAAAAAATAATACTCCAGTAAAGCACAGAGACTCAAACAGTGAACTTCAGTACAGGACTCGAGGAGATGAGCTGAGGGACGGTCCGGCTCTGTGTTCAGTTTCTGTTTTGTACTCATCTGATGGTGTCAGTGCTGTTAAATCAATAATGTCACTGAATATTACCTGTCTAAACCCCAAGTGATCAAACCAAAGGACAACACACACACACACACACTCTTAACCTTTGAGGTTTCGGCACGTCACTATCAGCAGTGACGCCTGATTTAACAAATGGCAGTCATTACAGAGCTCTTAACCTGGAGCTCCAGTGAAGGTCAGCCGATGAATGAAGCTCCTCTACTCGGATAATATCTGGAGTTTCGTTACGGAGCGGCTCTCAAACACACAATGAGGCTGTTGTGGTTCATGCCAGATCTGTGTGTGATTCTAGCTCAGAGGAGTCGTGCCAACTCAACATCAGATGAACTGAGGGAGGTGTGTGTGTGTGTGTGTGTGTGTGTGTGTGGGGCAGTGTGTGTGTTGGGTAGGTTTAGGGGCAGTGTGTGTCTGTGTGTGTGTGTGTGTGTGTGTGTGTGTGTGTGTGTGTGTGTGTGGGAAGGGTAGGTTTAGGGGCAGTGTGTGTGTGTGAGGGGTAGGTTTAGGGGCAGTGTGTGTGTGTGTGTGTGTGTGTGTGATGGGTAGGTTTAGGGGCAGTGTGTGTGTGTGTGTGTGTGTGTGTGTGTGTGTGTGTGTGTGTGTGTGTGTGTGTGTGTGTGTGTGTGTGTGTGTTGGGTAGGTTTAGGGGCAGTGTGTGTGTGTGTGTGTGTGTGTGTGTGTGTGTGTGTGTGTGGGGTGGGTAGGTTTAGGGGCAGTGTGTGTGTGTGTGTGTGTGTGTGTGTGTGTGTGTGTGATGGGTAGGTTTAGGTGCAGTGTGTGTGTGTGTGTGTGTGTGTGTGTGTGTGTGGGATGGGTAGGTTTAGGGGCAGTGTGTGTGTGAGGGGTAGGTTTAGGGGCAGTGTGTGTGTGTGTGTGTGTGTGTGTGACGGGTAGGTTTAGGGGCAGTGTGTGTGTGTGTGTGTGTGTGTGTGTGTGTGTGTGTGTGTGTGTGATGGGTAGGTTTAGGGGCAGTGTGTGTGTGTGTGTGTGTGTGTGTGTGTGTGTGTGTGTGTGTGTGTGTGTGTGTGTGTGTGTGTGTGTGTGTGTGTGTGTGTGTGTGTGTGTGTGATGGGTAGGTTTAGGGGCAGTGTGTGTGTGTGTGTGTGTGTGTGTGTGTGTGTGTGTGTGTGTGTGTGATGGGTAGGTTTAGGGGCAGTGTGTGTGTGTGTGTGTGTGTGTGTGTGTGTGTGTGGGATGGGTAGGTTTAGGGGCAGTGTGTGTGTGAGGGGTAGGTTTAGGGGCAGTGTGTGTGTGTGTGTGTGTGTGACGGGTAGGTTTAGGGGCAGTGTGTGTGTGTGTGTGTGTGTGTGTGTGTGATGGGTAGGTTTAGGGGCAGTGTGTGTGTGTGTGTGTGTGTGTGTGTGTGTGTGTGTGTGTGTGTGTGTGTGTGTGTGTGTGTGTGTGTGATGGGTAGGTTTAGGGGCAGTGTGTGTGTGTGTGTGTGTGTGTGTGTGTGTGTGTGTGTGTGTGTGTGTGTGTGTGTGTGGGATGGGTAGGTTTAGGGGCAGTGTGTGTGTGAGGGGTAGGTTTAGGGGCAGTGTGTGTGTGTGTGTGTGTGTGACGGGTAGGTTTAGGGGCAGTGTGTGTGTGTGTGTGTGTGTGTGTGTGTGTGATGGGTAGGTTTAGGGGCAGTGTGTGTGTGTGTGTGTGTGTGTGTGTGTGTGTGTGGGATGGGTAGGTTTAGGGGCTGTGTGTGTGTGTGTGTGTGTGTGTGTGTGTGTGTGTGTGTGTGTGTGTGTGTGTGTGTGTGTGTGTGTGTGTGTGTGTGTGTGTGTGTGTGTGTGTGTGTGTGTGTGTGTGTGTGTGTGATGGGTAGGTTTAGGGGCAGTGTAAGGGGATAGTAAATACGGTTTGTACAGTATAAAAACCATTACGCCTATGGAATGTCCCCATATGTCACAAAAACAAATGTGTGTGTGTGTGTGTGTGTGTGTGTGTGTGTGTGTGTGTGTAAAGGAGGGATCCTTCAGAAACACACACACACACAGAGTCTCCTTGAATTGACGTAGCTGTCATGAATAGGACATTGTACCCACAGGACACAATGCTGGCTCTACAATCCCTGTGTGTGTGTGTGTGTGTGTGTGTGTGTGTGTGTGTGTGTGTGGTGGGGGTTGAAATCTGGGTCAGTCCTGAAAGCAGATAAATGCAGGAGCCCAGCTCAGTGTGTTTCTGGGCTCTCCTCCTCCTGCCTTTGTTTATTTTGATCTGGTTCCCTCCAGTTGGACTCAGGCCTGTTATTTCCCAAAAATCCCAGAAACGAACGAGCCTCTGCGGAGCGGCTCTCCACAGACACTTCCAATTAAACCACGGAGTAAAGCCTACGAACATTACAGTCGTGCACTGAGCAACGGATGAACGTTAGAGTTAAAACCAGTGAAAATACTGATACTACAATATCGCCACACACCCGTCAGGCCTCCGCTCATCTTCACACACAGTTTAAGATATTTTATATTTAGTCCGAGAGCGTATGCAAGTGTATGAACACTATACTGTCCATGTCCAGAAAGGGAATAAAAACATCATCACAGTAGTCCATATGAGACATCAGTGGGTTAATTAGAGTCTCTTGAAGCATCCAAAATACATTTGGGTCCAAAAATAACAAAAACTACGACTTTATTCAGCATTGGCTTCTCTTCCGCGTTTGTGTTCAATCCTCAAATAAAGATTCAAACGGTTATGAGTCAGCGAATCGACTCATGATTCAGATTGCGTGTCAAACTGCTGAAATCACGAGACATTGGCGATCCGAATCATGAATCAATCGTTAGAGATGGAGATTTAAATCTACAGACGCTAATAGATCAAGTGCACTAAAATAAACACTCCAAAGTGTGTTTCGTGTCCACTAGTCTGAAAGGAGAAGATTGCCTTAATCACAGGAAACATTTTGGCTTTATGAAATATGATTTTATACCCGTATCAAAATGTGCTGTAAGCAATCGCTTTTATTAATTGCTGGTTCACTTCGTCAAAACATCACACTTTAGTTGCTTATTATCAAGTATATTAGACCGTTTATTACTTATAAAGCACATATGAATGGGTTATTCTGCAGGAGCATATTCTCCATCTCTACCCAAAACCCAAACTTCACCACTATCGTAAATACTTCTTAATTTAAGAATAGGTAGATATTTACTCTAGACAAGACAAAACGACTGAGTAAGAAGAGTGTGTTGTGCAGTGAGAAAATACAAGAGAACTTTTTGTTTTGCATATAAAAAAATAAAAAAAACACTGCATTTTTTGGCATGTAGTAAAATAAAAACTAGATATTTCCCTCATATTCAAAATAATTTTCTCATATTTTGATGGTTTAATTGAACTTGTAGGGTCATTAAAAATAAACATCCCAATCTGACGTCACTTTTGGACTGTTTATAATTTTCTACTGCAACCAAATATGCATTTTTAATTACACTTTACCACTAACATTTGCATTTTCATCACTGCTTTCAAAAAGCTTCAGGCGGACATTATAACCTGTGATTCAGTGAGTCATTTGAGCACTGATTCAATACAGTGAGATATTTGAGCACTGATTCGAAACAGTGAGTCATTTGAGCACTGGTTTGATTCAGTGAGTCATTTGAGCACTGATTTGATACAGTGAGTCATTTGAGCACTGATTCGATTCATTGAGTCATTTGAGCACTGATTCGATACAGTGAGTCATTTGAGCACTGATTTGATTCAGTTCAACCAATTACTTAAAAATAATTGTTTGTGCTTAAAGGGATAGTTCAGCCGTATTTGTGTTATTTTATACCTCATATCAGACGACTCTCATCAGTTCCCATCGCCATTACTTCCGCTGAGTAAGGTCAAAATACCGCCGTGATCATAGACATATTTACAAAGATGCCTCATTAGTGTCTGTGCAGATTGGTCTAATGAGGAATCTATGTAAATATATCTATGATCGCGCCGGTATTTTGGCCCTATTATGGAGTTATTTCGAATTTTTAAGTAGACTCAACGAGGATGGTCAACTTAAATGACATTAAACTGACTGAAATAAAATGAGTTGAATCTGAAACCAGTTGGGAATCGAGATAAAGCAATGCAAACTCAGAACTTATCTCTCATGTCATTTTTTACTGACTGTAAGTGACTTTGCATCTACACGTCAACATTATTCTCCAACCCGAGCCGTCTCGAGTGAGAGTTTAGTCTGGAGACGTTTGTTAGGAGCTTCAAAATAAAGACTGATGACTGATAGTTTCCACCACAGAATAAAAGATAAAAGGGGAATTGCAACTTTCTCATCTCACAATTCTGAATTTCTTCTCGATTGCGAGTTATAAAGCCAGAAGTGCAAGATGTAAACTCGCAAAATCAGACTTTATTTTCTCGTAATTGCGAGTTTATTCATTTTTAACCTGCAAGTTTGACTTCAAAATAAGAGTTATCGATGTAGTCGACTAATAATCTAATGACTGATAGTTTCCACCACAGAATAAAACATAAAAATACAACTTTTTATCTCAAAATTCTGACTTTTTTTCTCAATTGCACGAAATAGTCAGAATTGCAAGATATAAATTCGCAAATTCTGACTTTGTTTTTCTTGCAGTTTAGATTTTTTTCCTCACCATTCTGACTTTGTAACTTGCAATTATCCCTTACATATCTCACAGTTGTGTGGGGGAAAAAAATCTGAATTGTGAGAAAAAGGACAGAATTTATAAAAAAATAGATAAATAAATATTTGCAAATTACTGCTAGTATTTGCTAATTATAAAGATCTAAACGAGTAATTACTATCTTTATAAGTAGCACATTCAAACTGTAATTTGCAATTACTTTTTTCTCACAGTTCTGGCTTAAAAATTTGCAATTCGAACTTTTTTTATATCATAGATATATTTACGTAGATTTTTATTCAACCGATCGTGCAGGCACTAATAAAGCATCTATGTAAATATTGACATGCATTATACGAGCAACGGCTGAGTTAAACATCTTCATCTGTGTTCTCCTGAAGAAACACACACACCTACATCTGGGACGCCCTGCAGATTAACATCAGGCTCATTTAGGGCTGAACTGTCCCTTTAAATATTAATAAGCAGTAATAAGGAGGCAAAGGTTGTAGTTAACTGCAGCCTAAACTAAAGTGTAACCATGAGATTATTAGTTATGGAAATACATTTTCCATATTTTCCAGCCGTCAAATGACAGATTGAGAGTGCATTGAGCATTTCAACATGACTTTTATTTTAAAAATTCCACAATGCATAAATAAATTCTTTTTCTGTACACACTTTGTGAATTGAAGAGATATCAGCGCTTCTGATCCTAGAGTTCACATTAACTCAAACATCACTAATAACTCATTATATGCAGAGGAAATAAGAGTAATAAAGTAATAGTAATATAAGAGTTCGGAAACCACTGGAAAACTTCAGGAAGAGTTCGGAAACCACTGGAAAACTTTAGGAAGAGTTCAGAAACCACTGGAAAACCTTAGGAAGAGTTCGGAAACCACTGGAAAACTTCAGGAAGAGTTCGGAAACCACTGGAAAACTTTAGGAAGAGTTCGGAAACCACTGGAAAACTTCAGGAAGAGTTCGGAAACCACTGGAAAACTTTAGGAAGAGTTCGGAAACCACTGGAAAACTTTAGGAAGAGTTCGGAAACCACTGGAAAACTTCAGGAAGAGTTCGGAAACCACTGGAAAACTTCAGGAAGAGTTCGGAAACCACTGGAAAACTTTAGGAAGAGTTCGGAAACCACTGGAAAACTTCAGGAAGAGTTCGGAAACCACTGGAAAACCTTAGGAAGAGTTCGGAAACCACTGGAAAACTTCAGGAAGAGTTCGGAAACCACTGGAAAACTTTAGGAAGAGTTCGGAAACCACTGGAAAACTTTAGGAAGAGTTCAGAAACCACTGGAAAACTTTAGGAAGAGTTCGGAAACCACTGGAAAACTTTAGGAAGAGTTCGGAAACCACTGGAAAACTTCAGGAAGAGTTCGGAAACCACTGGAAAACTTTAGGAAGAGTTCGGAAACCACTGGAAAACTTTAGGAAGAGTTCAGAAACCACTGGAAAACTTTAGGAAGAGTTCAGAAACCACTGGAAAACTTTAGGAAGAGTTCGGAAACCACTGGAAAACTTCAGGAAGAGTTCGGAAACCACTGGAAAACTTTAGGAAGAGTTCGGAAACCACTGGAAAACTTTAGGAAGAGTTCAGAAACCACTGGAAAACTTTAGGAAGAGTTCGGAAACCACTGGAAAACTTTAGGAAGAGTTCAGAAACCACTGGAAAACTTTAGGAAGAGTTCGGAAACCACTG
Source organism: Pseudorasbora parva (assembly GCF_024679245.1). Classification (NCBI taxonomy): domain Eukaryota; kingdom Metazoa; phylum Chordata; class Actinopteri; order Cypriniformes; family Gobionidae; genus Pseudorasbora; species Pseudorasbora parva. Next base: position 45,227,059 of record NC_090187.1, read on the forward strand.
GAAAACTTCAGGAAGAGTTCGGAAACCACTGGAAAACTTTAGGAAGAGTTCGGAAACCACTGGAAAACTTTAGGAAGAGTTCAGAAACCACTGGAAAACTTTAGGAAGAGTTCAGAAACCACTGGAAAACTTTAGGAAAAGAACGTTTTCAGGCACTTGTTGGTGTCCAGCATGAGCGATAGATGAGTTTAGAGTCAGGGAGGAAGGTTTCTGATCATCTCTGTGAGATCAAGTGTGTGTGTATGTATGTTTGTGTGTGTGTGTGATGGGTAGGTTTAGGGGCAGTGTGTGTGTGATGGGTAGGTTTAGGGGCAGTGTGTGTGTGTGTGTGTGTGTGATGGGTAGGTTTAGGGGCAGTGTGTGTGTGATGGGTAGGTTTAGGGGCAGTGTGTGTGTGTGTGTGTGTGATGGGTAGGTTTAGGGGCAGTGTGTGTGTGTGTGTGTGTGTGTGTGTGTGATGGGTAGGTTTAGGGGCAGTGTGTGTGTGTGTGATGGGTAGGTTTAGGGGCAGTGTGTGTGTGTGTGTGTGTGTGTGTGTGTGTGTGTGTGTGTGTGTGTGTGTGTGTGTGTGTGTGTGTGTGTGTGATGGGTAGGTTTAGGGTCAGTGTAAGGGGATAGAAAATATGGTTTGTACAGTATAAAAACCATTACGAGAGTCCCCATATCTCACAAAAACAAACGTGTGTGTGTGTGTGTGTGTGTGTGACTGTTCCAGGGGCCGTTTAACAGCTTTTTGAAGGGCCTCTTCACTCAAATCAAGCTCTTGATCCCAAACCCGGCTCCTTTATGTGCCGCCACTGCAAATATTTGCAGTAAGATGCGATACAATGAGAGTCCGCTGGCGTAAGAGCTCCGCAAACACTCGACACACGGCCAACGTCTGTCCTCAGTCTCACTAAAGAGACTCAAAGAGGACAAAATATGGAGGAAAACTGGAGCAGAAACACTGCGAGAGTTCATCCGATCTCACTGAGATGAGTTTAAAACACACGGTTGGCATCTCGAGCATGTCGGAGGAGCTCGCTGTGAGCACACTTCATAAAAACAACAAGATTATTTCTCTCACCCCATTGGCAGATTATTTATCTTATTTTAAGCAAAAACTCTCTTCATTTTGAGTTATTTTTCCCCAAAACAAGACAATTGCTTTTGCTTGTCTAGTAAATACTTCTTGTTTTTAGATGTTTGGACTCGAAACAAGACAGAAATACTGAGTAAGAAGAGCATTTTTTGCGGTGTGAAATGACTTACAGGTCGGACATCACGGATGATTTGACGGATTTTAATTGAATAATTTTGTTTTAATTGAAGTTTAATGAGTTGAGCAGCGTGTAAACGTGCTTTATCCGTCAGAGAACCCGTCAGACATGCTCGATATTAAGACATTTCTTCTTTTTGGCACAAAGGCTTCTTTAAAATCGAGAACCCTAATATTGAGTTATTTCAATTTTCAAGTAGACTCAACGAGGATGTTCAACTTAATGACATTAAAC